>NW_026776326.1:0-20587 GCF_030936135.1 Gavia stellata | reverse complement strand
TGGCTGTGTACGTTGGAAATTTTAGTAGGCTAAACAAGTTCAGAGCCCAAGTGCTTGTGCTTCGTTTGAGAGGTTACCAGTGGGAGATGAGGACCAGCAAGAGCTTTCAGGGCTGGCACCTTTAGTGTAGGAGCAATCGCTGGACGTTCGCAATTTCGGTGTTGAGCTCTGGCCAGATTGAGCAGGAGAGGCTGTGTACGTTGGAAGTTTTAGTAGGCGAAACAAGTTCAGAGCCCAAGTGTTTGTGGTTCGTTTGAGAGGTTACCAGTGGGAGATGAGGACCAGCAAGAGCTTTCAGGGCTGGCACCTTTAGTGTAGGAGCAATCGCTGGACGTTGGCAATTTCGTTGGAGAATTTTGGGCAGATTGAGCAGGAGAGGCTGTGTACGTTGGAAGTTTTAGCAGCCTAAACAAGTTCAGAGCCCAAGTGTTTGTGGTTCGTTTGAGAGGTTACCAGTGGGAGATGAGGACCAGCAAGAGCTTTCAGGGCTGGCACCTTTAGTGTAGGAGCAATCGCTGGACGTTCGCAATGTCGGTGTTGAGCTCTGGCCAGATTGAGCAGGAGAGGCTGTGTACGTTGGAAGTTTTAGTAGGCTAAACAAGTTCAGAGCCCAAGTGTTTGTGGTTCGTTTGAGAGGTTACTAGTGGGAGATGAGGACCAGCAAGAGCTTTCAGGGCTGGCACCTTTAGTGTAGGAGCAATCCCTGGACGTTCGCAATTTCGGAGTTGAATTTTGGCCAGATTGAGCAGGAGAGGCTGTGTACGTTGGAAGTTTTAGTAGGTGAAACAAGTTCAGAGCCCAAGTGTTTGTGGTTCGTTTGAGAGGTTACCAGTGGGAGATGAGGACCAGCAAGAGCTTTCAGGGCTGGCACCTTTAGTGTAGGAGCAATCGCTGGACGTTGGCAATTTCGGTGTTGAGCTCTGGCCAGATTGAGCAGGAGAGGCTGTGTACGTTGGAAGTTTTAGTAGGCTAAACAAGTTCAGAGCCCAAGTGTTTGTGGTTCGTTTGAGAGGTTACCAGTGGGAGATGAGGACCAGCAAGAGCTTTCAGGGCTGGCACCTTTAGTGTAGGAGCAATCGCTGGACGTTCGCAATTTCGTTGGTGAATTTTGGGCAGATTGAGCAGGAGAGGCTGTGTACGTTGGAAGTTTTAGCAGCCTAAACAAGTTCAGAGCCCAAGTGTTTGTGGTTCGTTTGAGAGGTTACCAGTGGGAGATGAGGACCAGCAAGAGCTTTCAGGGCTGGCACCTTTAGTGTAGGAGCAATCGTTGGACGTTCGTAATTTCGTTGGTGAATTTAGGGCAGATTGAGCAGGGGAGGCTGTGTACGTTGGAAGTTTTAGTAGGCTAAACAAGTTCAGAGCCCAAGTGTTTGTGGTTCGTTTGGGAGGTTACCAGTGGGAGATGAGGACCAGCAAGAGCTTTCAGGGCTGGCACCTTTAGTGTAGGAGCAATCCTTGGACGTTCGCAATGTCGGTGTTGAGCTCTGGCCAGATTGAGCAGGAGAGGCTGTGTACGTTGGAAGTTTTAGTAGGCTAAACAAGTTCAGAGCCCAAGTGTTTGTGTTCGTTTGAGAGGTTACCAGTGGGAGATGAGGACCAGCAAGAGCTTTCAGGGCTGGCACCTTTAGTGTAGGAGCAATCGCTGGACGTTCGCAATGTCGGTGTTGAGCTCTGGCCAGATTGAGCAGGAGAGGCTGTGTACGTTCGAAGTTTTAGTAGGCTAAACAAGTTCAGAGCCCAAGTGTTTGTGGTTCGTTTGAGAGGTTACCAGTGGGAGATGAGGACCAGCAAGAGCTTTCAGGGCTGGCACCTTTAGTGTAGGAGCAATCGCTGGACGTTCGCAATTTCGGTGTTGAGCTCTGGCCAGATTGAGCAGGAGAGGCTGTGTACGTTGGAAGTTTTAGTAGGCTAAACAAGTTCAGAGCCCAAGTGCTTGTGCTTCGTTTGAGAGGTTACCAGTGGGAGATGAGGACCAGCAAGAGCTTTCAGGGCTGGCACCTTTAGTGTAGGAGCAATCCTTGGACGTTCGCAATGTCGGTGTTGAGCTCTGGCCAGATTGAGCAGGAGAGGCTGTGTACGTTGGAAGTTTTAGTAGGCTAAACAAGTTCAGAGCCCAAGTGTTTGTGGTTCGTTTGAGAGGTTACCAGTGGGAGATGAGGACCAGCAAGAGCTTTCAGGGCTGGCACCTTTAGTGTAGGAGCAATCGCTGGACGTTCGCAATTTCGGTGTTGAGCTCTGGCCAGATTGAGCAGGAGAGGCTGTGTACGTTGGAAGTTTTAGTAGGCTAAACAAGTTCAGAGCCCAAGTGCTTGTGCTTCGTTTGAGAGGTTACCAGTGGGAGATGAGGACCAGCAAGAGCTTTCAGGGCTGGCACCTTTAGTGTAGGAGCAATCGCTGGACGTTCGCAATGTCGGTGTTGAGCTCTGGCCAGATTGAGCAGGAGAGGCTGTGTACGTTGGAAGTTTTAGTAGGCTAAACAAGTTCAGAGCCCAAGTGTTTGTGGTTCGTTTGAGAGGTTACCAGTGGGAGATGAGGACCAGCAAGAGCTTTCAGGGCTGGCACCTTTAGTGTAGGAGCAATCGCTGGACGTTCGCAATGTCGGTGTTGAGCTCTGGCCAGATTGAGCAGGAGAGGCTGTGTACGTTGGAAGTTTTAGTAGGCTAAACAAGTTCAGAGCCCAAGTGTTTGTGGTTCGTTTGAGAGGTTACCAGTGGGAGATGAGGACCAGCAAGAGCTTTCAGGGCTGGCACCTTTAGTGTAGGAGCAATCGCTGGACGTTCGCAATTTCGGTGTTGAGCTCTGGCCAGATTGAGCAGGAGAGGCTGTGTACGTTGGAAGTTTTAGTAGGCTAAACAAGTTCAGAGCCCAAGTGCTTGTGCTTCGTTTGAGAGGTTACCAGTGGGAGATGAGGACCAGCAAGAGCTTTCAGGGCTGGCACCTTTAGTGTAGGAGCAATCCTTGGACGTTCGCAATTTCGGTGTTGAGCTCGGGCCAGATTGAGCAGGAGAGGCTGTGTACGTTGGAAGTTTTAGTAGGCTAAACAAGTTCAGAGCCCAAGTGCTTGTGCTTCGTTTGAGAGGTTACCAGTGGGAGATGAGGACCAGCAAGAGCTTTCAGGGCTGGCACCTTTAGTGTAGGAGCAATCGCTGGACGTTCGCAATTTCGGTGTTGAGCTCTGGCCAGATTGAGCAGGAGAGGCTGTGTACGTTGGAAGTTTTAGTAGGCTAAACAAGTTCAGAGCCCAAGTGTTTGTGGTTCGTTTGAGAGGTTACCAGTGGGAGATGAGGACCAGCAAGAGCTTTCAGGGCTGGCACCTTTAGTGTAGGAGCAATCGCTGGACGTTCGCAATGTCGGTGTTGAGCTCTGGCCAGATTGAGCAGGAGAGGCTGTGTACGTTGGAAGTTTTAGTAGGCTAAACAAGTTCAGAGGCCAAGTGTTTGTGGTTCGTTTGAGAGGTTACCAGTGGGAGATGAGGACCAGCAAGAGCTTTCAGGGCTGGCACCTTTAGTGTAGGAGCAATCGCTGGACGTTCGCAATGTCGGTGTTGAGCTCTGGCCAGATTGAGCAGGAGAGGCTGTGTACGTTGGAAGTTTTAGTAGGCTAAACAAGTTCAGAGCCCAAGTGTTTGTGGTTCGTTTGAGAGGTTACCAGTGGGAGATGAGGACCAGCAAGAGCTTTCAGGGCTGGCACCTTTAGTGTAGGAGCAATCGCTGGACGTTCGCAATTTCGTTGGTGAATTTTGGGCAGATTGAGCAGGAGAGGCTGTGTACGTTGGAAGTTTTAGTAGGCTAAACAAGTTCAGAGCCCAAGTGCTTGTGCTTCGTTTGAGAGGTTACCAGTGGGAGATGAGGACTAGCAAGAGCTTTCAGGGCTGGCACCTTTAGTGTAGGAGCAATCCCTGGACGTTCGCAATTTCGGTGTTGAGCTTTGGCCAGATTGAGCAGGAGAGGCTGTGTTCGTTGGAAGTTTTAGTAGGCTAAACAAGTTCAGAGCCCAAGTGTTTGTGGTTCGTTTGAGAGGTTACCAGTGGGAGATGAGGACCAGCAAGAGCTTTCAGGGCTGGCACCTTTAGTGTAGGAGCAATCGCTGGACGTTCGCAATTTCGGTGTTGAGCTCTGGCCAGATTGAGCAGGAGAGGCTGTGTACGTTGGAAATTTTAGTAGGCTAAACAAGTTCAGAGCCCAAGTGCTTGTGCTTCGTTTGAGAGGTTACCAGTGGGAGATGAGGACCAGCAAGAGCTTTCAGGGCTGGCACCTTTAGTGTAGGAGCAATCGCTGGACGTTCGCAATTTCGGTGTTGAGCTCTGGCCAGATTGAGCAGGAGAGGCTGTGTACGTTGGAAGTTTTAGTAGGCGAAACAAGTTCAGAGCCCAAGTGTTTGTGGTTCGTTTGAGAGGTTACCAGTGGGAGATGAGGACCAGCAAGAGCTTTCAGGGCTGGCACCTTTAGTGTAGGAGCAATCGCTGGACGTTGGCAATTTCGTTGGAGAATTTTGGGCAGATTGAGCAGGAGAGGCTGTGTACGTTGGAAGTTTTAGCAGCCTAAACAAGTTCAGAGCCCAAGTGTTTGTGGTTCGTTTGAGAGGTTACCAGTGGGAGATGAGGACCAGCAAGAGCTTTCCGGGCTGGCACCTTTAGTGTAGGAGCAATCGCTGGACGTTCGCAATGTCGGTGTTGAGCTCTGGCCAGATTGAGCAGGAGAGGCTGTGTACGTTGGAAGTTTTAGTAGGCTAAACAAGTTCAGAGCCCAAGTGTTTGTGGTTCGTTTGAGAGGTTACCAGTGGGAGATGAGGACCAGCAAGAGCTTTCAGGGCTGGCACCTTTAGTGTAGGAGCAATCGCTGGACGTTCGCAATGTCGGTGTTGAGCTCTGGCCAGATTGAGCAGGAGAGGCTGTGTACGTTGGAAGTTTTAGTAGGCGAAACAAGTTCAGAGCCCAAGTGTTTGTGGTTCGTTTGAGAGGTTACCAGTGGGAGATGAGGACCAGCAAGAGCTTTCAGGGCTGGCACCTTTAGTGTAGGAGCAGTCCCTGGACGTTCGCAATTTCGGTGTTGAGCTCTGGCCAGATTGAGTAGGAGAGGCTGTGTACGTTGGAAGTTTTAGTAGGTGAAACAAGTTCAGAGCCCAAGTGTTTGTGGTTCGTTTGAGAGGTTACCAGTGGGAGATGAGGACCAGCAAGAGCTTTCAGGGCTGGCACCTTTAGTGTAGGAGCAATCGCTGGACGTTCGCAATTTCGTTGGTGAATTTTGGGCAGATTGAGCAGGAGAGGCTGTGTACGTTGGAAGTTTTAGTAGGCGAAACAAGTTCAGAGCCCAAGTGTTTGTGGTTCGTTTGAGAGGTTACCAGTGGGAGATGAGGACCAGCAAGAGCTTTCAGGGCTGGCACCTTTAGTGTAGGAGCAATCCCTGGACGTTCGCAATTTCGGTGTTGAGCTCTGGCCAGATTGAGCAGGAGAGGCTGTGTACGTTGGAAGTTTTAGTAGGCTAAACAAGTTCAGAGCCCAAGTGTTTGTGGTTCGTTTGAGAGGTTACCAGTGGGAGATGAGGACCAGCAAGAGCTTTCAGGGCTGGCACCTTTAGTGTAGGAGCAATCGCTGGACGTTCGCAATGTCGGTGTTGAGCTCTGGCCAGATTGAGCAGGAGAGGCTGTGTACGTTGGAAGTTTTAGTAGGCTAAACAAGTTCAGAGCCCAAGTGTTTGTGGTTCGTTTGAGAGGTTACCAGTGGGAGATGAGGACCAGCAAGAGCTTTCAGGGCTGGCACCTTTAGTGTAGGAGCAATCCCTGGACGTTCGCAATTTCGGTGTTGAGCTCTGGCCAGATTGAGCAGGAGAGGCTGTGTACGTTGGAAGTTTTAGTAGGCTAAACAAGTTCAGAGCCCAAGTGTTTGTGGTTCGTTTGAGAGGTTACCAGTGGGAGATGAGGACCAGCAAGAGCTTTCAGGGCTGGCACCTTTAGTGTAGGAGCAATCGCTGGACGTTCGCAATGTCGGTGTTGAGCTCTGGCCAGATTGAGCAGGAGAGGCTGTGTACGTTGGAAGTTTTAGTAGGCTAAACAAGTTCAGAGCCCAAGTGTTTGTGGTTCGTTTGAGAGGTTACCAGTGGGAGATGAGGACCAGCAAGAGCTTTCAGGGCTGGCACCTTTAGTGTAGGAGCAATCGCTGGACGTTCGCAATTTCGTTGGTGAATTTAGGGCAGATTGAGCAGGGGAGGCTGTGTACGTTGGAAGTTTTAGTAGGCTAAACAAGTTCAGAGGCCAAGTGTTTGTGGTTCGTTTGAGAGGTTACCAGTGGGAGATGAGGACCAGCAAGAGCTTTCAGGGCTGGCACCTTTAGTGTAGGAGCAATCGCTGGACGTTCGCAATGTCGGTGTTGAGCTCTGGCCAGATTGAGCAGGAGAGGCTGTGTACGTTGGAAGTTTTAGTAGGCTAAACAAGTTCAGAGCCCAAGTGTTTGTCGTTCGTTTGAGAGGTTACCAGTGGGAGATGAGGACCAGCAAGAGCTTTCAGGGCTGGCACCTTTAGTGTAGGAGCAATCGCTGGACGTTCGCAATGTCGGTGTTGAGCTCTGGCCAGATTGAGCAGGAGAGGCTGTGTACGTTGGAAGTTTTAGTAGGCTAAACAAGTTCAGAGCCCAAGTGTTTGTGGTTCGTTTGAGAGGTTACCAGTGGGAGATGAGGACCAGCAAGAGCTTTCAGGGCTGGCACCTTTAGTGTAGGAGCAATCGCTGGACGTTCGCAATGTCGGTGTTGAGCTCTGGCCAGATTGAGCAGGAGAGGCTGTGTACGTTGGAAGTTTTAGTAGGCTAAACAAGTTCAGAGCCCAAGTGTTTGTGGTTCGTTTGAGAGGTTACCAGTGGGAGATGAGGACCAGCAAGAGCTTTCAGGGCTGGCACCTTTAGTGTAGGAGCAATCGCTGGACGTTCGCAATTTCGGTGTTGAGCTCTGGCCAGATTGAGCAGGAGAGGCTGTGTACGTTGGAAGTTTTAGTAGGCTAAACAAGTTCAGAGCCCAAGTGCTTGTGCTTCGTTTGAGAGGTTACCAGTGGGAGATGAGGACCAGCAAGAGCTTTCAGGGCTGGCACCTTTAGTGTAGGAGCAATCCCTGGACGTTCGCAATGTCGGTGTTGAGCTCTGGCCAGATTGAGCAGGAGAGGCTGTGTACGTTGGAAGTTTTAGTAGGCTAAACAAGTTCAGAGCCCAAGTGTTTGTGGTTCGTTTGAGAGGTTACCAGTGGGAGATGAGGACCAGCAAGAGCTTTCAGGGCTGGCACCTTTAGTGTAGGAGCAATCGCTGGACGTTCGCAATTTCGGTGTTGAGCTCTGGCCAGATTGAGCAGGAGAGGCTGTGTACGTTGGAAGTTTTAGTAGGCTAAACAAGTTCAGAGCCCAAGTGTTTGTGGTTCGTTTGAGAGGTTACCAGTGGGAGATGAGGACCAGCAAGAGCTTTCAGGGCTGGCACCTTTAGTGTAGGAGCAATCGCTGGACGTTCGCAATTTCGGTGTTGAGCTCTGGCCAGATTGAGCAGGAGAGGCTGTGTACGTTGGAAGTTTTAGTAGGCTAAACAAGTTCAGAGCCCAAGTGTTTGTGGTTCGTTTGAGAGGTTACCAGTGGGAGATGAGGACCAGCAAGAGCTTTCAGGGCTGGCACCTTTAGTGTAGGAGCAATCGCTGGACGTTCGCAATGTCGGTGTTGAGCTCTGGCCAGATTGAGCAGGAGAGGCTGTGTACGTTGGAAGTTTTAGTAGGCTAAACAAGTTCAGAGGCCAAGTGTTTGTGGTTCGTTTGAGAGGTTACCAGTGGGAGATGAGGACCAGCAAGAGCTTTCAGGGCTGGCACCTTTAGTGTAGGAGCAATCGCTGGACGTTCGCAATGTCGGTGTTGAGCTCTGGCCAGATTGAGCAGGAGAGGCTGTGTACGTTGGAAGTTTTAGTAGGCTAAACAAGTTCAGAGCCCAAGTGTTTGTGGTTCGTTTGAGAGGTTACCAGTGGGAGATGAGGACCAGCAAGAGCTTTCAGGGCTGGCACCTTTAGTGTAGGAGCAATCGCTGGACGTTCGCAATTTCGGTGTTGAGCTCTGGCCAGATTGAGCGGGAGAGGCTGTGTACGTTGGAAGTTTTAGTAGGCTAAACAAGTTCAGAGCCCAAGTGTTTGTGGTTCGTTTGAGAGGTTACCAGTGGGAGATGAGGACCAGCAAGAGCTTTCAGGGCTGGCACCTTTAGTGTAGGAGCAATCGCTGGACGTTGGCAATTTCGTTGGTGAATTTTGGGCAGATTGAGCAGGAGAGGCTGTGTACGTTGGAAGTTTTAGTAGGCTAAACAAGTTCAGAGGCCAAGTGTTTGTGGTTCGTTTGAGAGGTTACCAGTGGGAGATGAGGACCAGCAAGAGCTTTCAGGGCTGGCACCTTTAGTGTAGGAGCAATCGCTGGACGTTCGCAATGTCGGTGTTGAGCTCTGGCCAGATTGAGCAGGAGAGGCTGTGTACGTTGGAAGTTTTAGTAGGCGAAACAAGTTCAGAGCCCAAGTGTTTGTGGTTCGTTTGAGAGGTTACCAGTGGGAGATGAGGACCAGCAAGAGCTTTCAGGGCTGGCACCTTTAGTGTAGGAGCAATCGCTGGACGTTCGCAATGTCGGTGTTGAGCTCTGGCCAGATTGAGCAGGAGAGGCTGTGTACGTTGGAAGTTTTAGTAGGCGAAACAAGTTCAGAGCCCAAGTGTTTGTGGTTCGTTTGAGAGGTTACCAGTGGGAGATGAGGACCAGCAAGAGCTTTCAGGGCTGGCACCTTTAGTGTAGGAGCAATCGCTGGACGTTCGCAATGTCGGTGTTGAGCTCTGGCCAGATTGAGCAGGAGAGGCTGTGTACGTTGGAAGTTTTAGTAGGCTAAACAAGTTCAGAGCCCAAGTGTTTGTGGTTCGTTTGGGAGGTTACCAGTGGGAGATGAGGACCAGCAAGAGCTTTCAGGGCTGGCACCTTTAGTGTAGGAGCAATCGCTGGACGTTCGCAATGTCGGTGTTGAGCTCTGGCCAGATTGAGCAGGAGAGGCTGTGTACGTTGGAAGTTTTAGTAGGCGAAACAAGTTCAGACGCCAAGTGTTTGTGGTTCGTTTGAGAGGTTACCAGTGGGAGATGAGGACCAGCAAGAGCTTTCAGGGCTGGCACCTTTAGTGTAGGAGCAATCGCTGGACGTTCGCAATGTCGGTGTTGAGCTCTGGCCAGATTGAGCAGGAGAGGCTGTGTACGTTGGAAGTTTTAGTAGGCTAAACAAGTTCAGAGCCCAAGTGTTTGTGGTTCGTTTGAGAGGTTACCAGTGGGAGATGAGGACCAGCAAGAGCTTTCAGGGCTGGCACCTTTAGTGTAGGAGCAATCGCTGGACGTTCGCAATTTCGTTGGTGAATTTTGGGCAGATTGAGCAGGAGAGGCTGTGTACGTTGGAAGTTTTAGTAGGCGAAACAAGTTCAGAGCCCAAGTGTTTGTGGTTCGTTTGAGAGGTTACCAGTGGGAGATGAGGAGCAGCAAGAGCTTTCAGGGCTGGCACCTTTAGTGTAAGAGCAATCCTTGGACGTTCGCAATGTTGGTGTTGAGCTCTGGCCAGATTGAGCAGGAGAGGCTGTGTACGTTGGAAGTTTTAGTAGGCTAAACAAGTTCAGAGCCCAAGTGTTTGTGGTTCGTTTGAGAGGTTACCAGTGGGAGATGAGGACCAGCAAGAGCTTTCAGGGCTGGCACCTTTAGTGTAGGAGCAATCGCTGGACGTTCGCAATTTCGGTGTTGAGCTCTGGCCAGATTGAGCGGGAGAGGCTGTGTACATTCGAAGTTTTAGTAGGCTAAACAAGTTCAGAGGCCAAGTGTTTGTGGTTCGTTTGAGAGGTTACCAGTGGGAGATGAGGACCAGCAAGAGCTTTCAGGGCTGGCACCTTTAGTGTAGGAGCAATCGCTGGACGTTCGCAATTTCGTTGGTGAATTTTGGGCAGATTGAGCAGGAGAGGCTGTGTACGTTGGAAGTTTTAGTAGGCTAAACAAGTTCAGAGGCCAAGTGTTTGTGGTTCGTTTGAGAGGTTACCAGTGGGAGATGAGGACCAGCAAGAGCTTTCAGGGCTGGCACCTTTAGTGTAGGAGCAATCGCTGGACGTTCGTAATTTCGTTGCTGAATTTAGGGCAGATTGAGCAGGAGAGGCTGTGTACGTTGGAAGTTTTAGTAGGCTAAACAAGTTCAGAGCCCAAGTGTTTGTGGTTCGTTTGGGAGGTTACCAGTGGGAGATGAGGACCAGCAAGAGCTTTCAGGGCTGGCACCTTTAGTGTAGGAGCAATCGCTGGACGTTCGCAATGTCGGTGTTGAGCTCTGGCCAGATTGATCAGGAGAGGCTGTGTACGTTGGAAGTTTTAGGAGGCTAAACAAGTTCAGAGCCCAAGTGTTTGTGGTTCGTTTGAGAGGTTACCAGTGGGAGATGAGGACCAGCAAGAGCTTTCAGGGCTGGCACCTTTAGTGTAGGAGCAATCGCTGGACGTTCGCAATGTCGGTGTTGAGCTGTGGCCAGATTGAGCAGGAGAGGCTGTGTACGTTGGAAGTTTTAGTAGGCGAAACAAGTTCAGAGCCCAAGTGTTTGTGGTTCGTTTGAGAGGTTACCAGTGGGAGATGAGGACCAGCAAGAGCTTTCAGGGCTGGCACCTTTAGTGTAGGAGCAATCGCTGGACGTTCGCAATGTCGGTGTTGAGCTCTGGCCAGATTGAGCAGGAGAGGCTGTGTACGTTGGAAGTTTTAGTAGGCTAAACAAGTTCAGAGCCCAAGTGTTTGTGGTTTGTTTGAGAGGTTACCAGTGGGAGATGAGGACCAGCAAGAGCTTTCAGGGCTGGCACCTTTAGTGTAGGAGCAATCCCTGGACGTTCGCAATTTCGGTGTTGAGCTCTGGCCAGATTGAGCAGGAGAGGCTGTGTACTTTGGAAGTTTTAGTAGGCTAAACAAGTTCAGAGCCCAAGTGTTTGTGGTTCGTTTGAGAGGTTACCAGTGGGAGATGAGGACCAGCAAGAGCTTTCAGGGCTGGCACCTTTAGTGTAGGAGCAATCCTTGGACGTTCGCAATGTCGGTGTTGAGCTCTGGCCAGATTGAGCAGGAGAGGCTGTGTACGTTGGAAGTTTTAGTAGGCTAAACAAGTTCAGAGCCCAAGTGCTTGTGCTTCGTTTGAGAGGTTACCAGTGGGAGATGAGGACCAGCAAGAGCTTTCAGGGCTGGCACCTTTAGTGTAGGAGCAATCGCTGGACGTTCGCAATTTCGTTGGTGAATTTTGGGCAGATTGAGCAGGAGAGGCTGTGTACGTTGGAAGTTTTAGCAGCCTAAACAAGTTCAGAGCCCAAGTGTTTGTGGTTCGTTTGAGAGGTTACCAGTGGGAGATGAGGACCAGCAAGAGCTTTCAGGGCTGGCACCTTTAGTGTAGGAGCAATCGTTGGACGTTCGTAATTTCGTTGGTGAATTTAGGGCAGATTGAGCAGGGGAGGCTGTGTACGTTGGAAGTTTTAGTAGGCTAAACAAGTTCAGAGCCCAAGTGTTTGTGGTTCGTTTGGGAGGTTACCAGTGGGAGATGAGGACCAGCAAGAGCTTTCAGGGCTGGCACCTTTAGTGTAGGAGCAATCGCTGGACGTTCGCAATGTCGGTGTTGAGCTCTGGCCAGATTGAGCAGGAGAGGCTGTGTACGTTGGAAGTTTTAGTAGGCTAAACAAGTTCAGAGCCCAAGTGTTTGTGGTTCGTTTGAGAGGTTACCAGTGGGAGATGAGGACCAGCAAGAGCTTTCAGGGCTGGCACCTTTAGTGTAGGAGCAATCGCTGGACGTTCGCAATGTTGGTGTTGAGCTCTGGCCAGATTGAGCAGGAGAGGCTGTGTACGTTGGAAGTTTTAGTAGGCTAAACAAGTTCAGAGCCCAAGTGTTTGTGGTTCGTTTGAGAGGTTACCAGTGGGAGATGAGGACCAGCAAGAGCTTTCAGGGCTGGCACCTTTAGTGTAGGAGCAATCCCTGGACGTTCGCAATTTCGGAGTTGAATTTTGGGCAGATTGAGCAGGAGAGGCTGTGTACGTTGGAAGTTTTAGTAGGCTAAACAAGTTCAGAGCCCAAGTGCTTGTGCTTCGTTTGAGAGGTTACCAGTGGGAGATGAGGACCAGCAAGAGCTTTCAGGGCTGGCACCTTTAGTGTAGGAGCAATCCTTGGACGTTCGCAATTTCGGTGTTGAGCTCTGGCCAGATTGAGCAGGAGAGGCTGTGTACGTTGGAAGTTTTAGTAGGCTAAACAAGTTCAGAGCCCAAGTGTTTGTGGTTCGTTTGAGAGGTTACCAGTGGGAGATGAGGACCAGCAAGAGCTTTCAGGGCTGGCACCTTTAGTGTAGGAGCAATCGCTGGACGTTCGCAATTTCGGTGTTGAGCTCTGGCCAGATTGAGCAGGAGAGGCTGTGTACGTTGGAAGTTTTAGTAGGCTAAACAAGTTCAGAGCCCAAGTGCTTGTGCTTCGTTTGAGAGGTTACCAGTGGGAGATGAGGACCAGCAAGAGCTTTCAGGGCTGGCACCTTTAGTGTAGGAGCAATCGCTGGACGTTCGCAATGTCGGTGTTGAGCTCTGGCCAGATTGAGCAGGAGAGGCTGTGTACGTTGGAAGTTTTAGTAGGCTAAACAAGTTCAGAGCCCAAGTGTTTGTGGTTCGTTTGAGAGGTTACCAGTGGGAGATGAGGACCAGCAAGAGCTTTCAGGGCTGGCACCTTTAGTGTAGGAGCAATCGCTGGACGTTCGCAATGTCGGTGTTGAGCTCTGGCCAGATTGAGCAGGAGAGGCTGTGTACGTTGGAAGTTTTAGTAGGCTAAACAAGTTCAGAGCCCAAGTGTTTGTGGTTCGTTTGAGAGGTTACCAGTGGGAGATGAGGACCAGCAAGAGCTTTCAGGGCTGGCACCTTTAGTGTAGGAGCAATCGCTGGACGTTCGCAATTTCGGTGTTGAGCTGTGGCCAGATTGAGCAGGAGAGGCTGTGTACGTTGGAAGTTTTAGTAGGCTAAACAAGTTCAGAGCCCAAGTGCTTGTGCTTCGTTTGAGAGGTTACCAGTGGGAGATGAGGACCAGCAAGAGCTTTCAGGGCTGGCACCTTTAGTGTAGGAGCAATCCCTGGACGTTCGCAATTTCGGTGTTGAGCTCTGGCCAGATTGAGCAGGAGAGGCTGTGTACGTTGGAAGTTTTAGTAGGCTAAACAAGTTCAGAGCCCAAGTGTTTGTGGTTCGTTTGAGAGGTTACCAGTGGGAGATGAGGACCAGCAAGAGCTTTCAGGGCTGGCACCTTTAGTGTAGGAGCAATCGCTGGACGTTCGCAATTTCGGTGTTGAGCTCTGGCCAGATTGAGCAGGAGAGGCTGTGTACGTTGGAAGTTTTAGTAGGCTAAACAAGTTCAGAGCCCAAGTGTTTGTGCTTCGTTTGAGAGGTTACCAGTGGGAGATGAGGAGCAGCAAGAGCTTTCAGGGCTGGCACCTTTAGTGTAGGAGCAATCCTTGGACGTTCGCAATGTCGGTGTTGAGCTCTGGCCAGATTGAGCAGGAGAGGCTGTGTACGTTGGAAGTTTTAGTAGGCTAAACAAGTTCAGAGCCCAAGTGCTTGTGCTTCGTTTGAGAGGTTACCAGTGGGAGATGAGGACCAGCAAGAGCTTTCAGGGCTGGCACCTTTAGTGTAGGAGCAATCGCTGGACGTTCGCAATTTCGTTGGTGAATTTTGGGCAGATTGAGCAGGAGAGGCTGTGTACGTTGGAAGTTTTAGCAGCCTAAACAAGTTCAGAGCCCAAGTGTTTGTGGTTCGTTTGAGAGGTTACCAGTGGGAGATGAGGACCAGCAAGAGCTTTCAGGGCTGGCACCTTTAGTGTAGGAGCAATCGTTGGACGTTCGTAATTTCGTTGGTGAATTTAGGGCAGATTGAGCAGGGGAGGCTGTGTACGTTGGAAGTTTTAGTAGGCTAAACAAGTTCAGAGCCCAAGTGTTTGTGGTTCGTTTGGGAGGTTACCAGTGGGAGATGAGGACCAGCAAGAGCTTTCAGGGCTGGCACCTTTAGTGTAGGAGCAATCGCTGGACGTTCGCAATGTCGGTGTTGAGCTCTGGCCAGATTGAGCAGGAGAGGCTGTGTACGTTGGAAGTTTTAGTAGGCTAAACAAGTTCAGAGCCCAAGTGTTTGTGGTTCGTTTGAGAGGTTACCAGTGGGAGATGAGGACCAGCAAGAGCTTTCAGGGCTGGCACCTTTAGTGTAGGAGCAATCGCTGGACGTTCGCAATGTCGGTGTTGAGCTCTGGCCAGATTGAGCAGGAGAGGCTGTGTACGTTGGAAGTTTTAGTAGGCTAAACAAGTTCAGAGCCCAAGTGTTTGTGGTTCGTTTGAGAGGTTACCAGTGGGAGATGAGGACCAGCAAGAGCTTTCAGGGCTGGCACCTTTAGTGTAGGAGCAATCGCTGGACGTTCGCAATTTCGGTGTTGAGCTGTGGCCAGATTGAGCAGGAGAGGCTGTGTACGTTGGAAGTTTTAGTAGGCTAAACAAGTTCAGAGCCCAAGTGCTTGTGCTTCGTTTGAGAGGTTACCAGTGGGAGATGAGGACCAGCAAGAGCTTTCAGGGCTGGCACCTTTAGTGTAGGAGCAATCCTTGGACGTTCGCAATTTCGGTGTTGAGCTCTGGCCAGATTGAGCAGGAGAGGCTGTGTACGTTGGAAGTTTTAGTAGGCTAAACAAGTTCAGAGGCCAAGTGTTTGTGGTTCGTTTGAGAGGTTACCAGTGGGAGATGAGGACCAGCAAGAGCTTTCAGGGCTGGCACCTTTAGTGTAGGAGCAATCGCTGGACGTTCGCAATTTCGGTGTTGAGCTCTGGCCAGATTGAGCAGGAGAGGCTGTGTACGTTGGAAGTTTTAGTAGGCTAAACAAGTTCAGAGCCCAAGTGCTTGTGCTTCGTTTGAGAGGTTACCAGTGGGAGATGAGGACCAGCAAGAGCTTTCAGGGCTGGCACCTTTAGTGTAGGAGCAATCGCTGGACGTTCGCAATTTCGGTGTTGAGCTCTGGCCAGATTGAGCAGGAGAGGCTGTGTACGTTGGAAGTTTTAGTAGGCTAAACAAGTTCAGAGCCCAAGTGTTTGTGGTTCGTTTGAGAGGTTACCAGTGGGAGATGAGGACCAGCAAGAGCTTTCAGGGCTGGCACCTTTAGTGTAGGAGCAATCGCTGGACGTTCGCAATGTCGGTGTTGAGCTCTGGCCAGATTGAGCAGGAGAGGCTGTGTACGTTGGAAGTTTTAGTAGGCTAAACAAGTTCAGAGCCCAAGTGTTTGTGGTTCGTTTGAGAGGTTACCAGTGGGAGATGAGGACCAGCAAGAGCTTTCAGGGCTGGCACCTTTAGTGTAGGAGCAATCGCTGGACGTTCGCAATGTCGGTGTTGAGCTCTGGCCAGATTGAGCAGGAGAGGCTGTGTACGTTGGAAGTTTTAGTAGGCTAAACAAGTTCAGAGCCCAAGTGCTTGTGCTTCGTTTGAGAGGTTACCAGTGGGAGATGAGGACCAGCAAGAGCTTTCAGGGCTGGCACCTTTAGTGTAGGAGCAATCCCTGGACGTTCGCAATGTCGGTGTTGAGCTCTGGCCAGATTGAGCAGGAGAGGCTGTGTACGTTGGAAGTTTTAGTAGGCTAAACAAGTTCAGAGCCCAAGTGTTTGTGGTTCGTTTGAGAGGTTACCAGTGGGAGATGAGGACCAGCAAGAGCTTTCAGGGCTGGCACCTTTAGTGTAGGAGCAATCGCTGGACGTTCGCAATTTCGGTGTTGAGCTCTGGCCAGATTGAGCAGGAGAGGCTGTGTACGTTGGAAGTTTTAGTAGGCTAAACAAGTTCAGAGCCCAAGTGTTTGTGGTTCGTTTGAGAGGTTACCAGTGGGAGATGAGGACCAGCAAGAGCTTTCAGGGCTGGCACCTTTAGTGTAGGAGCAATCGCTGGACGTTCGCAATTTCGGTGTTGAGCTCTGGCCAGATTGAGCAGGAGAGGCTGTGTACGTTGGAAGTTTTAGTAGGCTAAACAAGTTCAGAGCCCAAGTGTTTGTGGTTCGTTTGAGAGGTTACCAGTGGGAGATGAGGACCAGCAAGAGCTTTCAGGGCTGGCACCTTTAGTGTAGGAGCAATCGCTGGACGTTCGCAATGTCGGTGTTGAGCTCTGGCCAGATTGAGCAGGAGAGGCTGTGTACGTTGGAAGTTTTAGTAGGCTAAACAAGTTCAGAGGCCAAGTGTTTGTGGTTCGTTTGAGAGGTTACCAGTGGGAGATGAGGACCAGCAAGAGCTTTCAGGGCTGGCACCTTTAGTGTAGGAGCAATCGCTGGACGTTCGCAATGTCGGTGTTGAGCTCTGGCCAGATTGAGCAGGAGAGGCTGTGTACGTTGGAAGTTTTAGTAGGCTAAACAAGTTCAGAGCCCAAGTGTTTGTGGTTCGTTTGAGAGGTTACCAGTGGGAGATGAGGACCAGCAAGAGCTTTCAGGGCTGGCACCTTTAGTGTAGGAGCAATCGCTGGACGTTCGCAATTTCGTTGGTGAATTTTGGGCAGATTGAGCAGGAGAGGCTGTGTACGTTGGAAGTTTTAGTAGGCTAAACAAGTTCAGAGCCCAAGTGCTTGTGCTTCGTTTGAGAGGTTACCAGTGGGAGATGAGGACCAGCAAGAGCTTTCAGGGCTGGCACCTTTAGTGTAGGAGCAATCCCTGGACGTTCGCAATTTCGGTGTTGAGCTTTGGCCAGATTGAGCAGGAGAGGCTGTGTTCGTTGGAAGTTTTAGTAGGCTAAACAAGTTCAGAGCCCAAGTGTTTGTGGTTCGTTTGAGAGGTTACCAGTGGGAGATGAGGACCAGCAAGAGCTTTCAGGGCTGGCACCTTTAGTGTAGGAGCAATCGCTGGACGTTCGCAATTTCGGTGTTGAGCTCTGGCCAGATTGAGCAGGAGAGGCTGTGTACGTTGGAAGTTTTAGTAGGCTAAACAAGTTCAGAGCCCAAGTGCTTGTGCTTCGTTTGAGAGGTTACCAGTGGGAGATGAGGACCAGCAAGAGCTTTCAGGGCTGGCACCTTTAGTGTAGGAGCAATCGCTGGACGTTCGCAATTTCGTTGGAGAATTTTGGGCAGATTGAGCAGGAGAGGCTGTGTACGTTGGAAGTTTTAGTAGGCTAAACAAGTTCAGAGGCCAAGTGTTTGTGGTTCGTTTGAGAGGTTACCAGTGGGAGATGAGGACCAGCAAGAGCTTTCAGGGCTGGCACCTTTAGTGTAGGAGCAATCGCTGGACGTTCGCAATGTCGGTGTTGAGCTCTGGCCAGATTGAGCAGGAGAGGCTGTGTACGTTGGAAGTTTTAGTAGGCTAAACAAGTTGAGAGCCCAAGTGTTTGTGGTTCGTTTGAGAGGTTACCAGTGGGAGATGAGGACCAGCAAGAGCTTTCAGGGCTGGCACCTTTAGTGTAGGAGCAATCGCTGGACGTTCGCAATGTCGGTGTTGAGCTCTGGCCAGATTGAGCAGGAGAGGCTGTGTACGTTGGAAGTTTTAGTAGGCGAAACAAGTTCAGAGCCCAAGTGTTTGTGGTTCGTTTGAGAGGTTACCAGTGGGAGATGAGGACCAGCAAGAGCTTTCAGGGCTGGCACCTTTAGTGTAGGAGCAGTCCCTGGACGTTCGCAATTTCGGTGTTGAGCTCTGGCCAGATTGAGTAGGAGAGGCTGTGTACGTTGGAAGTTTTAGTAGGTGAAACAAGTTCAGAGGCCAAGTGTTTGTGGTTCGTTTGAGAGGTTACCAGTGGGAGATGAGGACCAGCAAGAGCTTTCAGGGCTGGCACCTTTAGTGTAGGAGCAATCGCTGGACGTTCGCAATTTCGTTGGTGAATTTTGGGCAGATTGAGCAGGAGAGGCTGTGTACGTTGGAAGTTTTAGCAGCCTAAACAAGTTCAGAGGCCAAGTGTTTGTGGTTCGTTTGAGAGGTTACCAGTGGGAGATGAGGACCAGCAAGAGCTTTCAGGGCTGGCACCTTTAGTGTAGGAGCAATCGCTGGACGTTCGCAATGTCGGTGTTGAGCTCTGGCCAGATTGAGCAGGAGAGGCTGTGTACGTTGGAAGTTTTAGTAGGCTAAACAAGTTCAGAGGCCAAGTGTTTGTGGTTCGTTTGAGAGGTTACCAGTGGGAGATGAGGACCAGCAAGAGCTTTCAGGGCTGGCACCTTTAGTGTAGGAGCAATCGCTGGACGTTCGCAATGTCGGTGTTGAGCTCTGGCCAGATTGAGCAGGAGAGGCTGTGTACGTTGGAAGTTTTAGTAGGCTAAACAAGTTCAGAGGCCAAGTGTTTGTGGTTCGTTTGAGAGGTTACCAGTGGGAGATGAGGACCAGCAAGAGCTTTCAGGGCTGGCACCTTAAGTGTAGGAGCAATCGCTGGACGTTCGCAATTTCGGTGTTGAGCTCTGGCCAGATTGAGCAGGAGAGGCTGTGTACGTTGGAAGTTTTAGTAGGCGAAACAAGTTCAGAGCCCAAGTGTTTGTGGTTCGTTTGAGAGGTTACCAGTGGGAGATGAGGACCAGCAAGAGCTTTCAGGGCTGGCACCTTTAGTGTAGGAGCAATCGCTGGACGTTCGCAATGTCGGTGTTGAGCTCTGGCCAGATTGAGCAGGAGAGGCTGTGTACGTTGGAAGTTTTAGTAGGCTAAACAAGTTCAGAGGCCAAGTGTTTGTGGTTCGTTTGAGAGGTTACCAGTGGGAGATGAGGACCAGCAAGAGCTTTCAGGGCTGGCACCTTTAGTGTAGGAGCAATCGCTGGACGTTCGCAATGTCGGTGTTGAGCTCTGGCCAGATTGAGCAGGAGAGGCTGTGTACGTTGGAAGTTTTAGTAGGCTAAACAAGTTCAGAGGCCAAGTGTTTGTGGTTCGTTTGAGAGGTTACCAGTGGGAGATGAGGACCAGCAAGAGCTTTCAGGGCTGGCACCTTTAGTGTAGGAGCAATCGCTGGACGTTCGCAATTTCGGTGTTGAGCTCTGGCCAGATTGAGCAGGAGAGGCTGTGTACGTTGGAAGTTTTAGTAGGCGAAACAAGTTCAGAGCCCAAGTGTTTGTGGTTCGTTTGAGAGGTTACCAGTGGGAGATGAGGACCAGCAAGAGCTTTCAGGGCTGGCACCTTTAGTGTAGGAGCAATCGCTGGACGTTCGCAATGTCGGTGTTGAGCTCTGGCCAGATTGAGCAGGAGAGGCTGTGTACGTTGGAAGTTTTAGTAGGCTAAACAAGTTCAGAGCCCAAGTGTTTGTGGCTCGTTTGAGAGGTTACCAGTGGGAGATGAGGACCAGCAAGAGCTTTCAGGGCTGGCACCTTTAGTGTAGGAGCAGTCCCTGGACGTTCGCAATTTCGGTGTTGAGCTCTGGCCAGATTGAGTAGGAGAGGCTGTGTACGTTGGAAGTTTTAGTAGGCTAAACAAGTTCAGAGCCCAAGTGTTTGTGGTTCGTTTGAGAGGTTACCAGTGGGAGATGAGGACCAGCAAGAGCTTTCAGGGCTGGCACCTTTAGTGTAGGAGCAATCGCTGGACGTTCGCAATGTCGGTGTTGAGCTCTGGCCAGATTGAGCAGGAGAGGCTGTGTACGTTGGAAGTTTTAGTAGGCTAAACAAGTTCAGAGCCCAAGTGTTTGTGGTTCGTTTGAGAGGTTACCAGTGGGAGATGAGGACCAGCAAGAGCTTTCAGGGCTGGCACCTTTAGTGTAGGAGCAATCGCTGGACGTTCGCAATGTCGGTGTTGAGCTCTGGCCAGATTGAGCAGGAGAGGCTGTGTACGTTGGAAGTTTTAGTAGGCTAAACAAGTTCAGAGGCCAAGTGTTTGTGGTTTGTTTGAGAGGTTACCAGTGGGAGATGAGGACCAGCAAGAGCTTTCAGGGCTGGCACCTTTAGTGTAGGAGCAATCGCTGGACGTTCGCAATTTCGGTGTTGAGCTCTGGCCAGATTGAGCAGGAGAGGCTGTGTACGTTGGAAGTTTTAGTAGGCGAAACAAGTTCAGAGCCCAAGTGTTTGTGGTTCGTTTGAGAGGTTACCAGTGGGAGATGAGGACCAGCAAGAGCTTTCAGGGCTGGCACCTTTAGTGTAGGAGCAATCCCTGGACGTTCGCAATTTCGGTGTTGAGCTCTGGCCAGATTGAGCAGGAGAGGCTGTGTACGTTGGAAGTTTTAGTAGGCTAAACAAGTTCAGAGCCCAAGTGTTTGTGGTTCGTTTGAGAGGTTACCAGTGGGAGATGAGGACCAGCAAGAGCTTTCAGGGCTGGCACCTTTAGTGTAGGAGCAATCGCTGGACGTTCGCAATGTCGGTGTTGAGCTCTGGCCAGATTGAGCAGGAGAGGCTGTGTACGTTGGAAGTTTTAGTAGGCTAAACAAGTTCAGAGCCCAAGTGTTTGTGGTTCGTTTGAGAGGTTACCAGTGGGAGATGAGGACCAGCAAGAGCTTTCAGGGCTGGCACCTTTAGTGTAGGAGCAATCGCTGGACGTTCGCAATGTCGGTGTTGAGCTCTGGCCAGATTGAGCAGGAGAGGCTGTGTACGTTGGAAGTTTTAGTAGGCGAAACAAGTTCAGAGGCCAAGTGTTTGTGGTTCGTTTGAGAGGTTACCAGTGGGAGATGAGGACCA
>NW_026776325.1:0-73379 GCF_030936135.1 Gavia stellata | reverse complement strand
TAAAGGGGCCAGCCCTGAAAGCCCTTGCTGGTCCTCATCTCCCACTGGTAACCTCTCAAACGAACCACAAACACTTGGGCTCTGAACTTGTTTAGCCTACTAAAACTTCCAACGTACACAGCCTCTCCTGCTCAATCTGGCCAGAGCTCAACACCGAAATTGCGAACGTCCGGCAATTGCTCCTACACTAAAGGTGCCAGCCCTGAAAGCTCTTGCTGGTCCTCATCTCCCACTGGTAACCTCTCAAACGAACCACAAACACTTGGGCTCTGATCTTGTTTAGCCTACGAAAACTTCCAACGTACACAGCCTCTCCTGCTCAATCTGGCCAAAATTCAACACCGAAATTGCGGATGTCCGGCGATTGCTCCTACACTAAAGGGGCCAGCCCTGAAAGCTCTTGCTGGTCCTCATCTCCCACTGGTAACCTCTCAAACGAACCACAAACACCTGGGCTCTGAACTTGTTTAGCCTACGAAAACTTCCAACGTACACTTGCTCTGCTGCTGAATCTGGCCAGAACTCCACACCGATATTGCGAACGTCCGGCGATTGCTCCTACACTAAAGGTGCCAGCCCTGAAAGCTCTTGCTGGTCCTCATCTCCCACTGGTAACCTCTCAAACGAACCACAAACACTTGGGCTCGGAACTTAGTTAGATTGCTGAAAGTTCCAACGTTCACTTTCTCTGCTGCTGAATCTGGCCAGAGCTCAACACCGAAATTGCGGACGTCCGGCGATTGCTCCTACACTAAAGGTGCCAGCCCTGAAAGCTATTGCTGGTCCTCATCTCCCACTGGTAACCTCTCAAACGAACCACAAACACTTGGGCTCTGAACTTGTTTAGCCTACGAAAACTTCCAACGTACACAGCCTCTCCTGCTCAATCTGGCCAGATCTCAACACCGAAATTGCGAACATCCGGCGATTGCTCCTACACTAAAGGTGCCAGCCCTGAAAGCTCTTGCTGGTCCTCATCTCCCACTGGTAACCTCTCAAACGAACCACAAACACTTGGCCTCTGAACTTGTTTAGCCTACGAAAACTTCCAACGTACACTCCCTCTCCTGCTAAATCTGCCCGAAATTCAACAGCGAAATTGTGAACGTCCAGGGATTACTCCTACACTAAAGGTGCCAGCCCTGAAAGCTCTTGCTGGTCCTCATCTCCCACTGGTAACCTCTCAAACGAACCACAAACACTTGGGCTCTGAACTTGTTTAGCCTACGAAAACTTCCAACGTACACAGCCTCTCCTGCTCAATCTGGCCAGAGCTCAACACCGAAATTGCGAACGTCCGGCGATTGCTCCTACACTAAAGGTGCCAGCCCTGAAAGCTCTTGCTGGTCCTCATCTCCCACTGGTAACCTCTCAAACGAACCACAAACACTTGGGCTCTGATCTTGTTTAGCCTACAAAAACTTCCAACGTACACAGCCTCTCCTGCTCAATCTGGCCAAAATTCAACACCGAAATTGCGGACGTCCGGCGATTGCTCCTACACTAAAGGGGCCAGCCCTGAAAGCTCTTGCTGGTCCTCATCTCCCACTGGTAACCTCTCAAACGAACCACAAACACTTGGGCTCTGAACTTGTTTAGCCTACTAAAACCTCCAACGTACACAGCCTCTCCTGCTCAATCTGGCCAGAGCTCAACACCGAAATTGCGAATGTCCGGCAATTGTTCCTACACTAAAGGTGCCAGCACTGAAAGCTCTTGCTGGTCCTCTTCTCCCACTGGTAACCTCTCAAACGAACCACAAACACCTGGGCTCGGAACTTCGTTAGATTGCTGAAAGTTCCAACGTTCACTTTCTCTGCTGCTGAATCTGGCCAGAGCTCAACACCGAAATTGCGGACGTCCGGCGATTGCTCCTACACTAAAGGTGCCAGCCCTGAAAGCTCTTGCTGGTCCTCTTCTCCCACTGGTAACCTCTCAAACGAACCACAAACACTTGGGCTCGGAACTTATTTATATTCCTGAAAGTTCCAACGTTCACTTTCTCTGCTGCTGAATCTGGGCAGAAATCCACACCGATATTGCAAACGTCCGGCGATTGCTCCTACACTAAAGGTGCCAGCCCTGAAAGCCCTTGCTGGTCCTCATCATCCACTGGTAACCTCTCAAACAAACCACAAACACCTGGGCTCTGAACTTGTTTACACTGCTAAAAGTTCCAAAGTCCACTTGATCTGCTGCTGAATCTGGTCAGAAATCCACACCGATATTGCGAACGTCCGGCGATTGCTCCTACACTAAAGGGGCCAGCCCTGAAAGCTCTTGCTGGTCCTCATCTCCCACTGGTAACCTCTCAAACGAACCCACAAACACTTGGGCTCTGATCTTGTTTAGCCTACGAAAACTTCCAACGTACACAGCCTCTCCTGCTCAATCTGGCCAAAATTCAACACCGAAATTGCGAACGTCCAGGGATTACACCTACACTAAAGGTGCCAGCCCTGAAAGCTCTTGCTGGTCCTCATCTCCCACTGGTAACCTCTCAAACGAACCACAAACACTTGGGCTCTGAACTTGTTTAGCCTACTAAAACTTCCAACGTACACAGCCTCTCCTGCTCAATCTGGCCAGAGTTCAACACCGAAATTGCGAACGTCCGGCGATTGCTCCTACACTAAAGGGGCCAGCCCGGAAAGCCCTTGCTGGTCCTCATCTCCCACTGGTAACCTCTCAAACGAACCACAAACACTTGGGCTCTGAACTTGTTTAGCCTACGAAAACTTCCAACGTACACAGCCTCTCCTGCTCAATCTGGCCAGAGCTCAACACCGAAATTGCGAACGTCCGGCGATTGCTCCTACACTAAAGGTGCCAGCCCGGAAAGCTCTTGCTGGTCCTCATCTCCCACTGGTAACCTCTCAAACGAACCACGAACACTTGGGCTCTGATCTTGTTTAGCCTACGAAAACTTCCAACGTACACAGCCTCTCCTGCTCAATCTGGCCAAAATTCAACACCGAAATTGCGGATGTCCGGCGATTGCTCCTACACTAAAGGGGCCAGCCCTGAAAGCTCTTGCTGGTCCCCATCTCCCACTGGTAACCTCTCAAACGAACCACAAACACTTGGGCTCTGAACTTCTTTAGCCTACTAAAACTTCCAACGTACACAGCCTCTCCTGCTCAATCTGGCCAGAGCTCAACAGCGAAATTGCGAACGTCCGGCGATTGCTCCTACACTAAAGGGGCCAGCCCTGAAAGCTCTTGCTGGTCCTCATCTCCCACTGGTAACCTCTCAAACGAACCACAAACACCTGGGCTCTGAACTTGTTTAGCCTACGAAAACTTCCAACGTACACTTGCTCTGCTGCTGAATCTGGCCAGAACTCCACACCGATATTGCGAACGTCCGGCGATTGCTCCTACACTAAAGGTGCCAGCCCTGAAAGCTCTTGCTGGTCCTCATCTCCCACTGGTAACCTCTCAAACGAACCACAAACACTTGGGCTCTGAACTTGTTTAGCCTACGAAAACTTCCAAAGTACAATCCCTCTCCTGCTCAATCTGGACAGAGCTCAACAGCGAAATTGCGAACGTCCGGCGATTGCTCCTACACTAAAGGTGCCAGCCCTGAAAGCTCTTGCTGGTCCTCATCTCCCACTGGTAACCTCTCAAACGAACCACAAACACTTGGGCTCTGAACTTGTTTAGCCTACTAAAACCTCCAACGTACACAGCCTCTCCTGCTCAATCTGGCCAGAGCTCAACACCGAAATTGCGAAAGTCCGGCAATTGTTCCTACACTAAAGGTGCCAGCACTGAAAGCTCTTGCTGGTCCTCTTCTCCCACTGGTAACCTCTCAAACGAACCACAAACACCTGGGCTCGGAACTTCGTTAGATTGCTGAAAGTTCCAACGTTCACTTTCTCTGCTGCTGAATCTGGCCAGAGCTCAACACCGAAATTGCGGACGTCCGGCGATTGCTCCTACACTAAGGTGCCAGCCCTGAAAGCTCTTGCTGGTCCTCTTCTCCCACTGGTAACCTCTCAAACGAACCACAAACACTTGGGCTCGGAACTTATTTATATTCCTGAAAGTTCCAACGTTCACTTTCTCTGCTGCTGAATCTGGGCAGAAATCCACACCGATATTGCAAACGTCCGGCGATTGCTCCTACACTAAAGGTGCCAGCCCTGAAAGCCCTTGCTGGTCCTCATCATCCACTGGTAACCTCTCAAACAAACCACAAACACCTGGGCTCTGAACTTGTTTACACTGCTAAAAGTTCCAAAGTCCACTTGATCTGCTGCTGAATCTGGTCAGAAATCCACACCGATATTGCGAACGTCCGGCGATTGCTCCTACACTAAAGGGGCCAGCCCTGAAAGCTCTTGCTGGTCCTCATCTCACCCTGGTAACCTCTCAAACGAACCACAAACACTTGGGCTCTGAATTTGTTTAGCCTACGAAAACTTCCAACGTACACAGCCTCTCCTGCTCAATCTGGCCAAAATTCAACACCGAAATTGCGAACGTCCAGGGATTACACCTACACTAAAGGTGCCAGCCCTGAAAGCTCTTGCTGGTCCTCATCTCCCACTGGTAACCTCTCAAACGAACCACAAACACTTGGGCTCTGAACTTGTTTAGCCTACTAAAACTTCCAACGTACACAGCCTCTCCTGCTCAATCTGGCCAGAGTTCAACACCGAAATTGCGAACGTCCGGCGATTGCTCCTACACTAAAGGGGCCAGCCCGGAAAGCCCTTGCTGGTCCTCATCTCCCACTGGTAACCTCTCAAACGAACCACAAACACTTGGGCTCTGAACTTGTTTAGCCTACGAAAACTTCCAACGTACACAGCCTCTCCTGCTCAATCTGGCCAGAGCTCAACACCGAAATTGCGAACGTCCGGCGATTGCTCCTACACTAAAGGTGCCAGCCCTGAAAGCTCTTGCTGGTCCTCATCTCCCACTGGTAACCTCTCAAACGAACCACGAACACTTGGGCTCTGATCTTGTTTAGCCTACGAAAACTTCCAACGTACACAGCCTCTCCTGCTCAATCTGGCCAAAATTCAACACCGAAATTGCGGATGTCCGGCGATTGCTCCTACACTAAAGGGGCCAGCCCTGAAAGCTCTTGCTGGTCCCCATCTCCCACTGGTAACCTCTCAAACGAACCACAAACACTTGGGCTCTGAACTTCTTTAGCCTACTAAAACTTCCAACGTACACAGCCTCTCCTGCTCAATCTGGCCAGAGCTCAACAGCGAAATTGCGAACGTCCGGCGATTGCTCCTACACTAAAGGGGCCAGCCCTGAAAGCTCTTGCTGGTCCTCATCTCCCACTGGTAACCTCTCAAACGAACCACAAACACCTGGGCTCTGAACTTGTTTAGCCTACGAAAACTTCCAACGTACACTTGCTCTGCTGCTGAATCTGGCCAGAACTCCACACCGATATTGCGAACGTCCGGCGATTGCTCCTACACTAAAGGTGCCAGCCCTGAAAGCTCTTGCTGGTCCTCATCTCCCACTGGTAACCTCTCAAACGAACCACAAACACTTGGGCTCTGAACTTGTTTAGCCTACGAAAACTTCCAAAGTACAATCCCTCTCCTGCTCAATCTGGACAGAGCTCAACAGCGAAATTGCGAACGTCCGGCGATTGCTCCTACACTAAAGGTGCCAGCCCTGAAAGCTCTTGCTGGTCCTCATCTCCCACTGGTAACCTCTCAAACGAACCACAAACACTTGGGCTCTGAACTTGTTTAGCCTACTAAAACCTCCAACGTACACAGCCTCTCCTGCTCAATCTGGCCAGAGCTCAACACCGAAATTGCGAAAGTCCGGCAATTGTTCCTACACTAAAGGTGCCAGCACTGAAAGCTCTTGCTGGTCCTCTTCTCCCACTGGTAACCTCTCAAACGAACCACAAACACCTGGGCTCGGAACTTCGTTAGATTGCTGAAAGTTCCAACGTTCACTTTCTCTGCTGCTGAATCTGGCCAGAGCTCAACACCGAAATTGCGGACGTCCGGCGATTGCTCCTACACTAAAGGTGCCCAGCCCTGAAAGCTATTGCTGGTCCTCATCTCCCACTGGTAACCTCTCAAACGAACCACTAACACTTGGGCTCTGAACTTGTTTAGCCTACGAAAACTTCCAACGTACACAGCCTCTCCTGCTCAATCTGGCCAGATCTCAACACCGAAATTGCGAACATCCGGCGATTGCTCCTACACTAAAGGTGCCAGCCCTGAAAGCTCTTGCTGGGTCCTCATCTCCCACTGGTAACCTCTCAAACGAACCACAAACACTTGGCCTCTGAACTTGTTTAGCCTACGAAAACTTCCAACGTACACAGCCTCTCCTGCTCAATCTGCCCGAAATTCAACACCGAAATTGTGAACGTCCAGGGATTACTCCTACGACTAAAGGTGCCAGCCCTGAAAGCTCTTGCTGGTCCTCATCTCCACTGGTAACCTCTCAAACGAACCACAAACACTTGGGCTCTGAACTTGTTTAGCCTACGAAAACTTCCAACGTACACAGCCTCTCCTGCTCAATCTGGCCAGAGCTCAACACCGAAATTGCGAACGTCCGGCGATTGCTCCTACACTAAAGGTGCCAGCCCTGGAAGCTCTTGCTGGTCCTCATCTCCCACTGGTAACCTCTCAAACGAACCACAAACACTTGGGCTCTGATCTTGTTTAGCCTACGAAAACTTCCAACGTACACAGCCTCTCCTGCTCAATCTGGCCAAAATTCAACACCGAAATTGCGGACGTCCGGCGATTGCTCCTACACTAAAGGGGCCAGCCCTGAAAGCTCTTGCTGGTCCTCATCTCCCACTGGTAACCTCTCAAACGAACCACAAACACTTGGGCTCTGAACTTCTTTAGCCTACTAAAACTTCCAACGTACACAGCCTCTCCTGCTCAATCTGGTCAGAGCTCAACAGCGAAATTGCGAACGTCCGGCGATTGCTCCTACACTAAAGGTGCCAGCCCTGAAAGCTCTTGCTGGTCCTCATCTCCCACTGGTAACCTCTCAAACGAACCACAAACACTTGGGCTCTGAACTTGTTTAGCCTACGAAAACTTCCAAAGTACAATCCCTCTCCTGCTCAATCTGGCCAGAGCTCAACAGCGAAATTGCGAACGTCCGGCGATTGCTCCTACACTAAAGGTGCCAGCCCTGAAAGCTCTTGCTGGTCCTCATCTCCCACTGCTAACCTCTCAAACGAACCACAAACACTTGGGCTCTGAACTTGTTTAGCCTACTAAAACCTCCAACGTACACAGCCTCTCCTGCTCAATCTGGCCAGAGCTCAACACCGAAATTGCGAACGTCCGGCAATTGTTCCTACACTAAAGGTGCCAGCACTGAAAGCTCTTGCTGGTCCTCTTCTCCCACTGGTAACCTCTCAAACGAACTACAAACACCTGGGCTCGGAACTTACTTAGATTGCTGAAAGTTCCAACGTTCACTTTCTCTGCTGCTGAATCTGGCCAGAGCTCAACACCGAAATTGCGGACGTCCGGCGATTGCTCCTACACTAAAGGTGCCAGCCCTGAAAGCTATTGCTGGTCCTCATCTCCCACTGGTAACCTCTCAAACGAACCACAAACACTTGGCCTCTGAACTTGTTTAACCTACGAAAACCTCCAACGTACACAGCGTCTCCTGCTCAATCTGGCCAGAGCTCAACACCGAAATTGCGAACGTCCAGGGATTACTCCTACACTAAAGGTGCCAGCCCTGAAAGCTCTTGCTGGTCCTCATCTCCCACTGGTAACCTCTCAAACGAACCACAAACACTTGGGCTCTGAACTTGTTTAGCCTACGAAAACTTCCACGTACACAGCCTCTCCTGCTCAATCTGGCCAGAGCTCAACACCGAAATTGCGAACGTCCGGCGATTACTCCTACACTAAAGGTGCCAGCCCTGAAAGCTCTTGCTGGTCCTCATCTCCCACTGGTAACCTCTCAACGAACCACAAACACTTGGGCTCTGATCTTGTTTAGCCTACGAAAACTTCCAACGTACACAGCCTCTCCTGCTCAATCTGGCCAAAATTCAACACCGAAATTGCGGACGTCCGGCGATTGCTCCTACACTAAAGGGGCCAGCCCGGAAAGCTCTTGGTGGTCCTCATCTCCCACTGCTAACCTCTCAAACGAACCACAAACACTTGGGCTCTGAACTTGTTTAGCCTACGAAAACTTCCAAAGTACAATCCCTCTCCTGCTCAATCTGGCCAGAGCTCAACAGCGAAATTGCGAACGTCCGGCGATTGCTCCTACACTAAAGGGGCCAGCCCTGAAAGCTCTTGCTGGTCCTCATCTCCCACTGGTAACCTCTCAACGAACCACAAACACTTGGGCTCTGAATTTGTTTAGCCTACGAAAACTTCCAACGTACACAGCCTCTCCTGCTCAATCTGGCCAAAATTCAACACCGAAATTGCGGACGTCCGGCGATTGCTCCTACACTAAAGGGGCCAGCCCGGAAAGCTCTTGCTGGTCCTCATCTCCCACTGGTAACCTCTCAAACGAACCACAAACACTTGGGCTCTGAACTTGTTTAGCCTACGAAAACTTCCAAAGTACAATCCCTCTCCTGCTCAATCTTTCCAGAGCTCAACAGCGAAATTGCGAACGTCCGGCGATTGCTCCTACACTAAAGGTGCCAGCCCTGAAAGCTCTTGCTGGTCCTCATCTCCCACTGGTAACCTCTCAAACGAACCACAAACACTTGGGCTCTGAACTTGTTTAGCCTACTAAAACCTCCAACGTACACAGCCTCTCCTGCTCAATCTGGCCAGAGCTCAACACCGAAATTGCGAATGTCCGGCAATTGTTCCTACACTAAAGGTGCCAGCCCTGAAAGCTCTTGCTGGTCCTCTTCTCCCACTGGTAACCTCTCAAACGAACCACAAACACCTGGGCTCGGAACTTAGTTAGATTGCTGAAAGTTCCAACGTTCACTTTCTCTGCTGCTGAATCTGGCCAGAGCTCAACTCTGAAATTGCGGACGTCCGGCGATTGCTCCTACACTAAAGGTGCCAGCCCTGAAAGCTATTGCTGGTCCTCATCTCCCACTGGTAACCTCTCAAACGAACCACAAACACTTGGCTCTGAACTTGTTTAGCCTACTAAAACTTCCAACGTACACAGCCTCTCCTGCTCAATCTGGCCAGAGCTCAACACCGAAATTGCGAACGTCCAGCGATTGCTCCTACACTAAAGGGTCCAGCCTGAAAGCTCTTGCTGGTCCTCATCTCCCACTGGTAACCTCTCAAACGAACCACAAACACTTGGGCTCTGAACTTGTTTAGCCTACGAAAACTTCCAACGTACACAGCCTCTCCTGCTCAATCTGCCCGAAATTCAACAGCGAAATTGTGAACGTCCAGGGATTACTCCTACACTAAAGGTGCCAGCCCTGAAAGCTCTTGCTGGTCCTCATCTCCCACTGGTAACCTCTCAAACGAACCACAAACACTTGGGCTCTGAACTTGTTTAGCCTACGAAAACTTCCAACGTACACAGCCTCTCCTGCTCAATCTGGCCAGATCTCAACACCGAAATTGCGAACGTCCGGCGATTGCTCCTACACTAAAGGTGCCAGCCCTGAAAGCTCTTGCTGGTCCTCATCTCCCACTGGTACCTCTCAAACGAACCACAAACACTTGGCCTCTGAACTTGTTTAGCCTACGAAAACTTCCAACGTACACAGCCTCTCCTGCTCAATCTGGCCAGAGCTCAACACCGAAATTGCGAATGTCCGGCGATTGCTCCTACACTAAAGGGGCCAGCCCTGAAAGCTCTTGCTGGTCCTCATCTCCCACTGGTAACCTCTCAAACGAACCACAAACACTTGGGCTCTGAACTTGTTTAGCCTACTAAAACCTCCAACGTACACAGCCTCTCCTGCTCAATCTGGCCAGAGCTCAACACCGAAATTGCGAATGTCCGGCAATTGTTCCTACACTAAAGGTGCCAGCACTGAAAGCTCTTGCTGGTCCTCTTCTCCCACTGGTAACCTCTCAAACGAACCACAAACACTTGGGCTCGGAACTTAGTTAGATTGCTGAAAGTTCCAACGTTCACTTTCTCTGCTGCTGAATCTGGCCAGAGCTCAACACCGAAATTGCGGACGTCCGGCGATTGCTCCTACACTAAAGGTGCCAGCCCTGAAAGCTCTTGCTGGTCCTCTTCTCCCACTGGTAACCTCTCAAACGAACCACAAACACTTGGGCTCGGAACTTATTTAGATTCCTGAAAGTTCCAACGTTCACTTTCTCTGCTGCTGAATCTGGGCAGAAATCCACACCGATATTGCAAACGTCCGGCGATTGCTCCTACACTAAAGGTGCCAGCCCTGAAAGCCCTTGCTGGTCCTCATCATCCACTGGTAACCTCTCAAACAAACCACAAACACCTGGGCTCTGAACTTGTTTACACTGCTAAAAGTTCCAAAGTCCACTTGATCTGCTGCTGAATCTGGTCAGAAATCCACACCGATATTGCGAACGTCCGGCGATTGCTCCTACACTAAAGGGGCCAGCCCTGAAAGCTCTTGCTGGTCCTCATCTCCCACTGGTAACCTCTCAAACGAACCACAAACACTTGGGCTCTGAATTTGTTTAGCCTACGAAAACTTCCAACGTACACAGCCTCTCCTGCTCATCTGGCCAAAATTCAACACCGAAATTGCGAACGTCCAGGGATTACACCTACACTAAAGGTGCCAGCCCTGAAAGCTCTTGCTGGTCCTCATCTCCCACTGGTAACCTCTCAAACGAACCACAAACACTTGGGCTCTGAACTTGTTTAGCCTACTAAAACTTCCAACGTACACAGCCTCTCCTGCTCAATCTGGCCAGAGTTCAACACCGAAATTGCGAACGTCCGGCGATTGCTCCTACACTAAAGGGGCCAGCCCGGAAAGCCTTGCTGGTCCTCATCTCCCACTGGTAACCTCTCAAACGAACCACAAACACTTGGGCTCTGAACTTGTTTAGCCTACTAAAACTTCCAACGTACACAGCCTCTCCTGCTCAATCTGGCCAGAGCTCAACACCGAAATTGCGAACGTCCGGCGATTGCTCCTACACTAAAGGTGCCAGCCCTGAAAGCTCTTGCTGGTCCTCATCTCCCACTGGTAACCTCTCAAACGAACCACAAACACTTGGGCTCTGATCTTGTTTAGCCTACGAAAACTTCCAACGTACACAGCCTCTCCTGCTCAATCTGGCCAAAATTCAACACCGAAATTGCGGATGTCCGGCGATTGCTCCTACACTAAAGGGGCCAGCCCTGAAAGCTCTTGCTGGTCCCCATCTCCCACTGGTAACCTCTCAAACGAACCACAAACACTTGGGCTCTGAACTTCTTTAGCCTACTAAAACTTCCAACGTACACAGCCTCTCCTGCTCAATCTGGCCAGAGCTCAACAGCGAAATTGCGAACGTCCGGCGATTGCTCCTACACTAAAGGGGCCAGCCCTGAAAGCTCTTGCTGGTCCTCATCTCCCACTGGTAACCTCTCAAACGAACCACAAACACCTGGGCTCTGAACTTGTTTAGCCTACGAAAACTTCCAACGTACACTTGCTCTGCTGCTGAATCTGGCCAGAACTCCACACCGATATTGCGAACGTCCGGCGATTGCTCCTACACTAAAGGTGCCAGCCCTGAAAGCTCTTGCTGGTCCTCATCTCCCACTGGTAACCTCTCAAACGAACCACAAACACTTGGGCTCTGAACTTGTTTAGCCTACTAAAACCTCCAACGTACACAGCCTCTCCTGCTCAATCTGGCCAGAGCTCAACACCGAAATTGCGAACGTCCGGCAATTGTTCCTACACTAAGGTGCCAGCACTGAAAGCTCTTGCTGGTCCTCTTCTCCCACTGGTAACCTCTCAAACGAACCACAAACACCTGGGCTCGGAACTTCGTTAGATTGCTGAAAGTTCCAACGTTCACTTTCTCTGCTGCTGAATCTGGCCAGAGCTCAACACCGAAATTGCGGACGTCCGGCGATTGCTCCTACACTAAAGGTGCCAGCCCTGAAAGCTATTGCTGGTCCTCATCTCCCACTGGTAACCTCTCAAACGAACCACAAACACTTGGGCTCTGAACTTGTTTAGCCTACGAAAACCTCCAACGTACACAGCCTCTCCTGCTCAATCTGGCCAGATCTCAACACCGAAATTGCGAACATCCGGCGATTGCTCCTACACTAAAGGTGCCAGCCCTGAAAGCTCTTGCTGGTCCTCATCTCCCACTGGTAACCTCTCAAACGAACCACAAACACTTGGCCTCTGAACTTGTTTAGCCTACGAAAACTTCCAACGTACACAGCCTCTCCTGCTCAATCTGCCCGAAATTCAACAGCGAAATTGTGAACGTCCAGGGATTACTCCTACACTAAAGGTGCCAGCCCTGAAAGCTCTTGCTGGTCCTCATCTCCACTGGTAACCTCTCAAACGAACCACAAACACTTGGGCTCTGAACTTGTTTAGCCTACGAAAACTTCCAACGTACACAGCCTCTCCTGCTCAATCTGGCCAGAGCTCAACACCGAAATTGCGAACGTCCGGCGATTGCTCCTACACTAAAGGTGCCAGCCCTGAAAGCTCTTGCTGGTCCTCATCTCCCACTGGTAACCTCTCAAACGAACCACAAACACTTGGGCTCTGAACTTGTTTAGCCTACGAAAACTTCCAACGTACACAGCCTCTCCTGCTCAATCTGGCCAAAATTCAACACCGAAATTGCGGACGTCCGGCGATTGCTCCTACACTAAAGGGGCCAGCCCTGAAAGCTCTTGCTGGTCCTCATCTCCCACTGGTAACCTCTCAAACGAACCACAAACACTTGGGCTCTGAACTTCTTTAGCCTACTAAAACTTCCAACGTACACAGCCTCTCCTGCTCAATCTGGTCAGAGCTCAACAGCGAAATTGCGAACGTCCGGCGATTGCTCCTACACTAAAGGGGCCAGCCCTGAAAGCTCTTGCTGGTCCTCATCTCCCACTGGTAACCTCTCAAACGAACCACAAACACCTGGGCTCGGAACTTGTTTAGCCTACGAAAACTTCCAACGTACACTTGCTCTGCTGCTGAATCTGGCCAGAACTCCACACCGATATTGCGAACGTCCGGCGATTGCTCCTACACTAAAGGTGCCAGCCCTGAAAGCTCTTGCTGGTCCTCATCTCCCACTGGTAACCTCTCAAACGAACCACAAACACTTGGGCTCTGAACTTGTTTAGCCTACTAAAACCTCCAACGTACACAGCCTCTCCTGCTCAATCTGGCCAGAGCTCAACACCGAAATTGCGAACGTCCGGCAATTGTTCCTACACTAAAGGTGCCAGCACTGAAAGCTCTTGCTGGTCCTCTTCTCCCACTGGTAACCTCTCAAACGAACCACAAACACCTGGGCTCGGAACTTACTTAGATTGCTGAAAGTTCCAACGTTCACTTTCTCTGCTGCTGAATCTGGCCAGAGCTCAACACCGAAATTGCGGACGTCCGGCGATTGCTCCTACACTAAAGGTGCCAGCCCTGAAAGCTATTGCTGGTCCTCATCTCCCACTGGTAACCTCTCAAACGAACCACAAACACTTGGCTCTGAACTTGTTTAGCCTACGAAAACTTCCAACGTACACAGCCTCTCCTGCTCAATCTGGCCAGATCTCAACACCGAAATTGCGAACGTCCGGCGATTGCTCCTACACTAAAGGTGCCAGCCCTGAAAGCTCTTGCTGGTCCTCATCTCCCACTGGTAACCTCTCAAACGAACCACAAACACTTGGGCTCTGAACTTGTTTAGCCTACGAAAACTTCCAACGTACACAGCCTCTCCTGCTCAATCTGGCCAGAGCTCAACACCGAAATTGCGAATGTCCGGCGATTGCTCCTACACTAAAGGGGCCAGCCCTGAAAGCTCTTGCTGGTCCTCATCTCCCACTGGTAACCTCTCAAACGAACCACAAACACTTGGGCTCTGAACTTGTTTAGCCTACTAAAACCTCCAACGTACACAGCCTCTCCTGCTCAATCTGGCCAGAGCTCAACACCGAAATTGCGAATGTCCGGCAATTGTTCCTACACTAAAGGTGCCAGCACTGAAAGCTCTTGCTGGTCCTCTTCTCCCACTGGTAACCTCTCAAACGAACCACAAACACTTGGGCTCGGAACTTAGTTAGATTGCTGAAAGTTCCAACGTTCACTTTCTCTGCTGCTGAATCTGGCCAGAGCTCAACACCGAAATTGCGGACGTCCGGCGATTGCTCCTACACTAAAGGTGCCAGCCCTGAAAGCTCTTGCTGGTCCTCTTCTCCACTGGTAACCTCTCAAACGAACCACAAACACTTGGGCTCGGAACTTATTTAGATTCCTGAAAGTTCCAACGTTCACTTTCTCTGCTGCTGAATCTGGGCAGAAATCCACACCGATATTGCAAACGTCCGGCGATTGCTCCTACACTAAAGGTGCCAGCCCTGAAAGCCCTTGCTGGTCCTCATCATCCACTGGTAACCTCTCAAACAAACCACAAACACCTGGGCTCTGAACTTGTTTACACTGCTAAAAGTTCCAAAGTCCACTTGATCTGCTGCTGAATCTGGTCAGAAATCCACACCGATATTGCGAACGTCCGGCGATTGCTCCTACACTAAAGGGGCCAGCCCTGAAAGCTCTTGCTGGTCCTCATCTCCCACTGGTAACCTCTCAAACGAACCACAAACACTTGGGCTCTGAATTTGTTTAGCCTACTAAAACTTCCAACGTACACAGCCTCTCCTGCTCAATCTGGCCAGAGTTCAACACCGAAATTGCGAACGTCCGGCGATTGCTCCTACACTAAAGGGGCCAGCCCGGAAAGCCCTTGCTGGTCCTCATCTCCCACTGGTAACCTCTCAAACGAACCACAAACACTTGGGCTCTGAACTTGTTTAGCCTACTAAAACTTCCAACGTACACAGCCTCTCCTGCTCAATCTGGCCAGAGCTCAACACCGAAATTGCGAACGTCCGGCGATTGCTCCTACACTAAAGGGTGGCCAGCCCTGAAAGCTCTTGCTGGTCCTCATCTCCCACTGGTAACCTCTCAAACGAACCACAAACACTTGGGCTCTGATCTTGTTTAGCCTACGAAAACTTCCAACGTACACAGCCTCTCCTGCTCAATCTGGCCAAATTCAACACCGAAATTGCGGATGTCCGGCGATTGCTCCTACACTAAAGGGCCAGCCCTGAAAGCTCTTGCTGGTCCCCATCTCCCACTGGTAACCTCTCAAACGAACCACAAACACTTGGGCTCTGAACTTCTTTAGCCTACTAAAACTTCCAACGTACACAGCCTCTCCTGCTCAATCTGGCCAGAGCTCAACAGCGAAATTGCGAACGTCCGGCGATTGCTCCTACACTAAAGGGGCCAGCCCTGAAAGCTCTTGCTGGTCCTCATCTCCCACTGGTAACCTCTCAAACGAACCACAAACACCTGGGCTCTGAACTTGTTTAGCCTACGAAAACTTCCAACGTACACTTGCTCTGCTGCTGAATCTGGCCAGAACTCCACACCGATATGCGAACGTCCGGCGATTGCTCCTACACTAAAGGTGCCAGCCCTGAAAGCTCTTGCTGGTCCTCATCTCCCACTGGTAACCTCTCAAACGAACCACAAACACTTGGGCTCTGAACTTGTTTAGCCTACTAAAACCTCCAACGTACACAGCCTCTCCTGCTCAATCTGGCCAGAGCTCAACACCGAAATTGCGAACGTCCGGCAATTGTTCCTACACTAAAGGTGCCAGCACTGAAAGCTCTTGCTGGTCCTCTTCTCCCACTGGTAACCTCTCAAACGAACCACAAACACCTGGGCTCGGAACTTCGTTAGATTGCTGAAAGTTCCAACGTTCACTTTCTCTGCTGCTGAATCTGGCCAGAGCTCAACACCGAAATTGCGGACGTCCGGCGATTGCTCCTACACTAAAGGTGCCAGCCCTGAAAGCTATTGCTGGTCCTCATCTCCCACTGGTAACCTCTCAACGAACCACAAACACTTGGGCTCTGAACTTGTTTAGCCTACGAAAACCTCCAACGTACACAGCCTCTCCTGCTCAATCTGGCCAGATCTCAACACCGAAATTGCGAACATCCGGCGATGCTCCTACACTAAAGGTGCCAGCCCTGAAAGCTCTTGCTGGTCCTCATCTCCCACTGGTAACCTCTCAAACGAACCACAAACACTTGGCCTCTGAACTTGTTTAGCCTACGAAAACTTCCAACGTACACAGCCTCTCCTGCTCAATCTGCCCGAAATTCAACAGCGAAATTGTGAACGTCCAGGGATTACTCCTACACTAAAGGTGCCAGCCCTGAAAGCTCTTGCTGGTCCTCATCTCCCACTGGTAACCTCTCAAACGAACCACAAACACTTGGGCTCTGAACTTGTTTAGCCTACGAAAACTTCCAACGTACACAGCCTCTCCTGCTCAATCTGGCCAGAGCTCAACACCGAAATTGCGAACGTCCGGCGATTGCTCCTACACTAAAGGTGCCAGCCCTGAAAGCTCTTGCTGGTCCTCATCTCCCACTGGTAACCTCTCAAACGAACCACAAACACTTGGGCTCTGAACTTGTTTAGCCTACGAAAACTTCCAACGTACACAGCCTCTCCTGCTCAATCTGGCCAAAATTCAACACCGAAATTGCGGACGTCCGGCGATTGCTCCTACACTAAGGGGCCAGCCCTGAAAGCTCTTGCTGGTCCTCATCTCCCACTGGTAACCTCTCAAACGAACCACAAACACTTGGGCTCTGACTTCTTTAGCCTACTAAAACTTCCAACGTACACAGCCTCTCCTGCTCAATCTGGTCAGAGCTCAACAGCGAAATTGCGAACGTCCGGCGATTGCTCCTACACTAAAGGGGCCAGCCCTGAAAGCTCTTGCTGGTCCTCATCTCCCACTGGTAACCTCTCAAACGAACCACAAACACCTGGGCTCGGAACTTGTTTAGCCTACGAAAACTTCCAACGTACACTTGCTCTGCTGCTGAATCTGGCCAGAACTCCACACCGATATTGCGAACGTCCGGCGATTGCTCCTACACTAAAGGTGCCAGCCCTGAAAGCTCTTGCTGGTCCTCATCTCCCACTGGTAACCTCTCAAACGAACCACAAACACTTGGGCTCTGAACTTGTTTAGCCTACGAAAACTTCCAAAGTACAATCCCTCTCCTGCTCAATCTGGCCAGAGTTCAACACCGAAATTGCGAACGTCCGGCGATTGCTCCTACACTAAAGGGGCCAGCCCTGAAAGCTCTTGCTGGTCCTCATCTCCCACTGGTAACCTCTCAAACGAACCACAAACACTTGGGCTCTGAACTTGTTTAGCCTACTAAAACCTCCAACGTACACAGCCTCTCCTGCTCAATCTGGCCAGAGCTCAACACCGAAATTGCGAACGTCCGGCAATTGTTCCTACACTAAAGGTGCCAGCACTGAAAGCTCTTGCTGGTCCTCTTCTCCCACTGGTAACCTCTCAAACGAACCACAAACACCTGGGCTCGGAACTTACTTAGATTGCTGAAAGTTCCAACGTTCACTTTCTCTGCTGCTGAATCTGGCCAGAGCTCAACACCGAAATTGCGGACGTCCGGCGATTGCTCCTACACTAAAGGTGCCAGCCCTGAAAGCTATTGCTGGTCCTCATCTCCCACTGGTAACCTCTCAAACGAACCACAAACACTTGGGCTCTGAACTTGTTTAGCCTATCCAACGTACACAGCCTCTCCTGCTCAATCTGGCCAGATCTCAACACCGAAATTGCGAACATCCGGCGATTGCTCCTACACTAAAGGTGCCAGCCCTGAAAGCTCTTGCTGGTCTCATCTCCCACTGGTAACCTCTCAAACGAACCACAAACACTTGGCCTCTGAAACTTGTTTAGCCTACGAAAACTTCCAACGTACACAGCCTCTCCTGCTCAATCTGCCCGAAAATCAACAGCGAAATTGTGAACGTCCAGGGATTACTCCTACACTAAAGGTGCCAGCCCTGAAAGCTCTTGCTGGTCCTCATCTCCACTGGTAACCTCTCAAACGAACCACAAACACTTGGGCTCTGATCTTGTTTAGCCTACGAAAACTTCCAACGTACACAGCCTCTCCTGCTCAATCTGGCCAAAATTCAACACCGAAATTGCGGACGTCCGGCGATTGCTCCTACACTAAAGGGGCCAGCCCTGAAAGCTCTTGCTGGTCCTCATCTCCCACTGGTAACCTCTCAAACGAACCAACAAACACTTGGGCTCTGAACTTCTTTAGCCTACTAAAACTTCCAACGTACACAGCCTCTCCTGCTCAATCTGGTCAGAGCTCAACACCGAAATTGCGAACGTCCGGCGATTGCTCCTACACTAAAGGGGCCAGCCCTGAAAGCTCTTGCTGGTCCTCATCTCCCACTGGTAACCTCTCAAACGAACCACAAACACCTGGGCTCTGAACTTGTTTAGCCTACGAAAACTTCCAACGTACACTTGCTCTGCTGCTGAATCTGGCCAGAACTCCACACCGATATTGCGAACGTCCGGCGATTGCTCCTACACTAAAGGTGCCAGCCCTGAAAGCTCTTGCTGGTCCTCATCTCCCACTGGTAACCTCTCAAACGAACCACAAAACACTTGGGCTCTGACTTGTTTAGCCTACGAAAACTTCCAAAGTACAATCCCTCTCCTGCTCAATCTGGACAGAGCTCAACAGCGAAATTGCGAACGTCCGGCGATTGCTCCTACACTAAAGGTGCCAGCCCTGAAAGCTCTTGCTGGTCCTCATCTCCCACTGGTAACCTCTCAAACGAACCACAAAACACTTGGGGCTCTGAACTTGTTTAGCCTACTAAAACCTCCAACGTACACAGCCTCTCCTGCTCAATCTGGCCAGAGCTCAACACCGAAATTGCGAACGTCCGGCAATTGTTCCTACACTAAAGGTGCCAGCACTGAAAGCTCTTGCTGGTCCTCTTCTCCCACTGGTAACCTCTCAAACGAACCACAAACACCTGGGCTCGGAACTTACTTAGATTGCTGAAAGTTCCAACGTTCACTTTCTCTGCTGCTGAATCTGGCCAGAGCTCAACACTCGAAATTGCGGACGTCAGGACGATTGCTCCTACACTAAAGGTGCCAGCCCTGAAAGCTATTGCTGGTCCTCATCTCCCACTGGTAACCTCTCAAACGAACCACAAACACTTGGGCTCTGAACTTGTTTAGCCTACGAAAACCTCCAACGTACACAGCGTCTCCTGCTCAATCTGGCCAGATCTCAACACCGAAATTGCGAACATCCGGCGATTGCTCCTACACTAAAGGTGCCAGCCCTGAAAGCTCTTGCTGGTCCTCATCTCCCACTGGTAACCTCTCAAACGAACCACAAACACTTGGCCTCTGAACTTGTTTAGCCTATGAAAACTTCCAACGTACACAGCCTCTCCTGCTCAATCTGCCCGAAATTCAACAGCGAAATTGTGAACGTCCAGGGATTACTCCTACACTAAAGGTGCCAGCCCTGAAAGCTCTTGCTGGTCCTCATCTCCCACTGGTAACATCTCAAACGAACCACAAACACTTGGGCTCCTGAACTTGTTTAGCCTACGAAAACTTCCAACGTACACAGCCTCTCCTGCTCAATCTGGCCAGAGCTCAACACCGAAATTGCGAACGTCCGGCGATTACTCCTACACTAAGGTGCCAGCCCTGAAAGCTCTTGCTGGTCCTCATCTCCCACTGGTAACCTCTCAAACGAACCACAAACACTTGGGCTCTGATCTTGTTTAGCCTACGAAAACTTCCAACGTACACAGCCTCTCCTGCTCAATCTGCCCAAATTCAACACCGAAATTGCGGACAGTCCGGCGATTGCTCCTACACTAAAGGGGCCAGCCCGGAAAGCTCTTGCTGGTCCTCATCTCCCACTGGTAACCTCTCAAACGAACCAAAAACACTTGGGCTCTGAACTTGTTTAGCCTACGAAAACTTCCAAGTACAATCCCTCTCCTGCTCAATCTTTCCAGAGCTCAACAGCGAAATTGCGAACGTCCGGCGATTGCTCCTACACTAAAGGGGCCAGCCTGAAAGCTCTTGCTGGTCCTCATCTCCCACTGGTAACCTCTCAAACGAACCACAAACACTTGGGCTCTGAACTTGTTTAGCCTACTAAAACCTCCAACGTACACAGCCTCTCCTGCTCAATCTGGCCAGAGCTCAACACCGAAATTGCGAATGTCCGGCAATTGTTCTACACTAAAGGTGCCAGCACTGAAAGCTCTTGCTGGTCCTCTTCTCCCACTGGTAACCTCTCAAAACGAACCACAAACACCTGGCTCGGAACTTAGTTAGATTGCTGAAAGTTCCAACGTTCACTTTCTCTGCTGCTGAATCTGGCCAGAGCTCAACACCGAAATTGCGGACGTCCGGCGATTGCTCCTACACTAAAGGTGCCAGCCCTGAAAGCTATTGCTGGTCCTCATCTCCCACTGGTAACCTCTCAAACGAACCACAAACACTTGGGCTCTGAACTTGTTTAGCCTACTAAAACTTCCAACGTACACAGCCTCTCCTGCTCAATCTGGCCAGAGCTCAACACCGAAATTGCGAACGTCCAGCGATTGCTCCTACACTAAAGGGTCCAGCCCTGAAAGCTCTTGCTGGTCCTCTTCTCCCACTGGTAACCTCTCAAACGAACCACAAACACTTGGGCTCTGAACTTGTTTAGCCTACGAAAACTTCCAACGTACACAGCCTCTCCTGCTCAATCTGCCCGAAATTCAACAGCGAAATTGTGAACGTCCAGGGATTACTCCTACACTAAAGGTGCCAGCCCTGAAAGCTCTTGCTGGTCCTCATCTCCCACTGGTAACCTCTCAAACGAACCACAAACACACTGGGCTCTGAACTTGTTTAGCCTACGAAAACTTCCAACGTACACAGCCTCTCCTGCTCAATCTGGCCAGATCTCAACACCGAAATTGCGAACGTCCGGCGATTGCTCCTACACTAAAGGGCCAGCCCTGAAAGCTCTTGCTGGTCCTCATCTCCCACTGGTAACCTCTCAAACGAACCACAAACACTTGGGCTCTGAACTTGTTTAGCCTACGAAAACTTCCAACGTACACAGCCTCTCCTGCTCAATCTGGCCAGAGCTCAACACCGAAATTGCGAATGTCCGGCGATTGCTCCTACACTAAAGGGGCCAGCCCTGAAAGCTCTTGCTGGTCCTCATCTCCCACTGGTAACCTCTCAAACGAACCACAAACACTTGGGCTCTGAACTTGTTTAGCCTACTAAAACCTCCAACGTACACAGCCTCTCCTGCTCAATCTGGCCAGAGCTCAACACCGAAATTGCGAACGTCCGGTCGATTGCTCCTACACTAAAGGTGCCAGCCCTGAAAGCTCTTGCTGGTCCTCTTCTCCCACTGGTAACCTCTCAAACGAACCAAAAACACTTGGGCTCGGAACTTAGTTAGATTTCTGAAAGTTCCAACGTTCACTTTCTCTGCTGCTGAATCTGGGCAGAAATCCACACCGATATTGCAAACGTCCGGCGATTGCTCCTACACTAAAGGGGCCAGCCCGGAAAGCTCTTGCTGGTCCTCATCTTCCACTGGTAACCTCTCAAACAAACCACAAACACCTGGGCTCTGAACTTGTTTACACTGCTAAAAGTTCCAAAGTCCACTTGATCTGCTATTGAATCTCGTCAGAAATCCACACCGATATTGCGAACGTCCGGCGATTGCTCCTACACTAAAGGGGCCAGCCCTGAAAGCTCTTGCTGGTCCTCATCTCCCACTGGTAACCTCTCAAACGAACCACAAACACTTGGGCTCTGAACTTGTTTAGCCTACGAAAACTTCCAACGTAAACAGCCTCTCCTGCTCAATCTGCCCGAAATTCAACAGCGAAATTGTGAACGTCCAGGGATTACTCCTACACTAAAGGTGCCAGCCCTGAAAGCTCTTGCTGGTCCTCATCTCCCACTGGTAACCTCTCAAACGAACCACAAACACTTGGGCTCGGAACTTGTTTAGCCTACGAAAACTTCCAACGTACACAGCCTCTCCTGCTCAATCTGGCCAGATCTCAACACCTAAATTGCGAACGTCCGGCGATGGCTCCTACACTAGAGGTGCCAGCCCTGAAAGCTCTTGCTGGTCCTCATCTCCCACTGGTAACCTCTCAAACGAACCACAAACACTTGGGCTCTGAACTTGTTTAGCCTACTAAAACTTCCAACGTACACAGCCTCTCCTGCTCAATCTGGCCAGAGCTCAACACCGAAATTGCGAACGTCCGGCGATTCCTCCTACACTAAAGGGGCCAGCCCTGAAAGCTCTTGCTGGTCCTCATCTCCCACTGGTAACCTCTCAAACGAACCACAAACACTTGGGCTCTGAACTTGTTTAGCCTACTAAAACCTCCAACGTACACAGCCTCTCCTGCTCAATCTGGCCAGAGCTCAACACCGAAATTGCGAACATCCAGCGATTGCTCCTACACTAAAGGTGCCAGCACTGAAAGCTCTTGCTGGTCCTCTTCTCCCACTGGTAACCTCTCAAACGAACCACAAACACTTGGGCTCGGAACTTATTTAGATTGATGAAAGTTCCAACGTTCACTTTCTCTGCTGCTGAATCTGCCCAGAAATCTACACCGATATTGCAAACGTCCGGCGATGGCTCCTACACAAAAGGGGCCAGCCCGGAAAGCCCTTGCTGGTCCTCATCTTCCACTGGTAACCTCTCAAACAAACCACAAACACCTGGGCTCTGAACTTGTTTACACTGCTAAAAGTTCCAAAGTCCACTTTCTCTGCTGCTGAATCTGGCCAGAAATCCACACCGATATTGCAAACGTCCGGCGATTGCTCCTACACTAAAGGGGCCAGCCCGGAAAGCTCTTGCTGGTCCTCATCTTCCACTGGTAACCTCTCAAACAAACCACAAACACCTGGGCTCTGAACTTGTTTACACTGCTAAAAGTTCCAAAGTCCACTTGATCTGCAGCTGAATCTGGTCAGAAATCCACACCGATATTGCGAACGTCCGGCGATTGCTCCTACACTAAAGGGGCCAGCCCTGAAAGCTCTTGCTGGTCCTCATCTCCCACTGGTAACCTCTCAAACGAACCACAAACACTTGAGCTCTGAACTTGTTTAGCCTACGAAAACTTGCAACGTACACAGCCTCTCCTGCTCAATCTGCCCGAAATTCAACAGCGAAATTGTGAACGTCCAGGGATTACTCCTACACTAAAGGTGCCAGCCCTGAAAGCTCTTGCTGGTCCTCATCTCCCACTGGTAACCTCTCAAACGAACCACAAACACTTGGGCTCTGAACTTGTTTAGCCTACTAAAACTTCCAACGTACACAGCCTCTCCTGCTCAATCTGGCCAGAGTTCAACACCGAAATTGCGAACGTCCGGCGATTGCTCCTACACTAAAGGGGCCAGCCCTGAAAGCTCTTGCTGGTCCTCATCTCCCACTGGTAACCACTCAAACGAACCACAAACACTTGGGCTCTGAACTTGTTTAGCCTACGAAAACTTCCAACGTACACAGCCTCTCCTGCTCAATCTGGCCAGAGCTCAACACCGAAATTGCGAACGTCCGGCGATTGCTCCTACACTAAAGGTGCCAGCCCTGAAAGCTCTTGCTGGTCCTCATCTCCCACTGGTAACCTCTCAAACGAACCACAAACACTTGGGCTCTGATCTTGTTTAGCCTACGAAAACTTCCAACGTACACAGCCTCTCCTGCTCAATCTGGCCAAAATTCAACACCGAAATTGCGGACGTCCGGCGATTGCTCCTACACTAAAGGGGCCAGCCCTGAAAGCTCTTGCTGGTCCTCATCTCCCACTGGTAACCTCTCAAACGAACCACAAACACTTGGGCTCTGAACTTGTTTAGCCTACTAAAACCTCCAACGTACACAGCCTCTCCTGCTCAATCTGGCCAGAGCTCAACACCGAAATTGCGAACGTCCGGCGATTGCTCCTACACTAAAGGTGCCAGCCCTGAAAGCTCTTGCTGGTCCTCATCTCCCACTGGTAACCTCTCAAACGAACCAAAAACACTTGGGCTCGGAATTTACTTAGATTTCTGAAAGTTCCAACGTTCACTTTCTCTGCTGCTGAATCTGGGCAGAAATCCACACCGATATTGCAACGTCCGGCGATTGCTCCTACACTAAAGGGGCCAGCCCGGAAAGCTCTTGCTGGTCCTCATCTTCCACTGGTAACCTCTCAAACAAACCACAAACACCTGGGCTCTGAACTTGTTTACACTGCTAAAAGTTCCAAAGTCCACTTGATCTGCTATTGAATCTCGTCAGAAATCCACACCGATATTGCGAACGTCCGGCGATTGCTCCTACACTAAAGGGGCCAGCCCGGAAAGCTCTTGCTGGTCTCATCTTCCACTGGTAACCTCTCAAACAAACCACAAACACCTGGGCTCTGAACTTGTTTACACTGCTAAAAGTTCCAAAGTCCACTTGATCTGCAGCTGAATCTGGTCAGAAATCCACACCGATATTGCGAACGTCCGGCGATTGCTCCTACACTAAAGGGGCCAGCCCTGAAAGCTCTTGCTGGTCCTCATCTCCCACTGGTAACCTCTCAAACGAACCACAAACACTTGAGCTCTGAACTTGTTTAGCCTACGAAAACTTGCAACGTACACAGGCTCTCCTGCTCAATCTGCCCGAAATTCAACAGCGAAATTGTGAACGTCCAGGGATTACTCCTACACTAAAGGTGCCAGCCCTGAAAGCTCTTGCTGGTCCTCATCTCCCACTGGTAACCTCTCAAACGAACCACAAACACTTGGGCTCTGAACTTGTTTAGCCTACTAAAACTTCCAACGTACACAGCCTCTCCTGCTCAATCTGGCCAGAGTTCAACACCGAAATTGCGAACGTCCGGCGATTGCTCCTACACTAAAGGGGCCAGCCCTGAAAGCTCTTGCTGGTCCTCATCTCCCACTGGTAACCTCTCAAACGAACCACAAACACTTGGGCTCTGATCTTGTTTAGCCTACGAAAACTTCCAACGTACACAGCCTCTCCTGCTCAATCTGGCCAAAATTCAACACCGAAATTGCGGACGTCCGGCGATTGCTCCTACACTAAAGGGGCCAGCCCTGAAAGCTCTTGCTGGTCCTCATCTCCCACTGGTAACCTCTCAAACGAACGAAAAACACTTGGGCTCGGAACTTAGTTAGATTTCTGAAAGTTCCAACGTTCACTTTCTCTGCTGCTGAATCTGGGCAGAAATCCACACCGATATTGCAAACGTCCGGCGATTGCTCCTACACTAAAGGGGCCAGCCCGGAAAGCTCTTGCTGGTCCTCATCTTCCACTGGTAACCTCTCAAACAAACACAAACACCTGGGCTCTGAACTTGTTTACACTGCTAAAAGTTCCAAAGTCCACTTGATCTGCTATTGAATCTCGTCAGAAATCCACACCGATATTGCGAACGTCCGGCGATTGCTCCTACACTAAAGGGTCCAGCCCTGAAAGCTCTTGCTGGTCCTCATCTCCCACTGGTAACCTCTCAAACGAACCACAAACACTTGGGCTCTGAACTTGTTTAGCCTACGAAAACTTCCAACGTACACAGCCTCTCCTGCTCAATCTGGCCAAAATTCAACACCGAAATTGCGGACGTCCGGCAATTGCTCCTACACTAAAGGGGCCAGCCCTGAAAGCTCTTGCTGGTCCTCATCTCCCACTGGTAACCTCTCAAACGAACCACAAACACTTGGCCTCTGAACTTGTTTAGCCTACGAAAACTTCCAACGTACACAGCCTCTCCTGCTCAATCTGGCCAGAGCTCAACACCGAATTGCGAACATCCGGCGATTGCTCCTACACTAAAGGGGCCAGCCCTGAAAGCTCTTGCTGGTCCTCATCTCCCACTGGTAACCTCTCAAACGAACCACAAACACTTGGGCTCTGAACTTGTTTAGCCTACTAAAACCTCCAACGTACACAGCCTCTCCTGCTCAATCTGGCCAGAGCTCAACACCGAAATTGCGAACGTCCGGCGATTGCTCCTACACTAAAGGTGCCAGCCCTGAAAGCTCTTGCTGGTCCTCATCTCCCACTGGTAACCTCTCAAACGAACCAAAAACACTTGGGCTCGGAATTTACTTAGATTTCTGAAAGTTCCAACGTTCACTTTCTCTGCTGCTGAATCTGGGCAGAAATCCACACCGATATTGCAAACGTCCGGCGATTGCTCCTACACTAAAGGGGCCAGCCCGGAAAGCTCTTGCTGGTCCTCATCTTCCACTGGTAACCTCTCAAACAAACCACAAACACCTGGGCTCTGAACTTGTTTTACACTGCTAAAAGTTCCAAAGTCCACTTGATCTGCTATTGAATCTCGTCAGAAATCCACACCGATATTGCGAACGTCCGGCGATTGCTCCTACACTAAAGGGGCCAGCCCGGAAAGCTCTTGCTGGTCCTCATCTTCCACTGGTAACCTCTCAAACAAACCACAAACACCTGGGCTCTGAACTTGTTTACACTGCTAAAAGTTCCAAAGTCCACTTGATCTGCAGCTGAATCTGGTCAGAAATCCACACCGATATTGCGAACGTCCGGCGATTGCTCCTACACTAAAGGGGCCAGCCCTGAAAGCTCTTGCTGGTCCTCATCTCCCACTGGTAACCTCTCAAACGAACCACAAACACTTGAGCTCTGAACTTGTTTAGCCTACGAAAACTTGCAACGTACACAGGCTCTCCTGCTCAATCTGCCCGAAATTCAACAGCGAAATTGTGAACGTCCAGGGATTACTCCTACACTAAAGGTGCCAGCCCTGAAAGCTCTTGCTGGTCCTCATCTCCCACTGGTAACCTCTCAAACGAACCACAAACACTTGGGCTCTGAACTTGTTTAGCCTACTAAAACTTCCAACGTACACAGCCTCTCCTGCTCAATCTGGCCAGAGTTCAACACCGAAATTGCGAACGTCCGGCGATTGCTCCTACACTAAAGGGGCCAGCCCTGAAAGCTCTTGCTGGTCCTCATCTCCCACTGGTAACCTCTCAAACGAACCACAAACACTTGGGCTCTGATCTTGTTTAGCCTACGAAAACTTCCAACGTACACAGCCTCTCCTGCTCAATCTGGCCAAAATTCAACACCGAAATTGCGGACGTCCGGCGATTGCTCCTACACTAAAGGGGCCAGCCCTGAAAGCTCTTGCTGGTCCTCATCTCCCACTGGTAACCTCTCAAACGAACCACAAACACTTGGGCTCTGAACTTGTTTAGCCTACGAAAACTTCCAACGTACACAGCCTCTCCTGCTCAATCTGGCCAGAGCTCAACAGCGAAATTGCGAACGTCCGGCGATTGCTCCTACACTAAAGGGGCCAGCCCTGAAAGCTCTTGCTGGTCCACATCTCCACTGGTAACCTCTCAAACGAACCAGAAACACCTGGGCTCTGAACTTGTTTAGCCTACGAAAACTTCCAACGTACACTTGCTCTGCTGCTGAATCTGGCCAGAAGTCCACACCGATATTGCGAACGTCCGGCGATTGCTCCTACACTAAAGGTGCCAGCCCTGAAAGCTCTTGCTGGTCCTCATCTCCCACTGGTAACCTCTCAAACGAACCACAAACACTTGGGCTCGGAACTTGTTTAGCCTACTAAAACTTCCAACGTACACAGCCTCTCCTGCTCAATCTGGCCAGAGCTCAACACCGAAATTGCGAACGTCCGGCGATTGCTCCTACACTAAGGTGCCAGCCCTGAAAGCTCTTGCTGGTCCTCTTCTCCCACTGGTAACCTCTCAAACGAACCACAAACACTTGGGCTCGGAACTTAGTTAGATTGCTGAAAGTTCCAACGTTCACTTTCTCTGCTGCTGAATCTGACCAGAAACCCACACCGATATTGCGAATGTCCGGCGATTGCTCCTACACTAAAGGGGCAAGCCTGGAAAGCTCTTGCTGGTCCTCTTCTCCCACTGGTAACCTCTCAAACGAACCACAAACACTTGGGCTCTGAACTTGTTTAGGCTACTAAAACTTCCAACGTACAATCCCTCTCCTGCTCAATCTGGCCAGAGCTCAACACCGAAATTGCGAACGTCCGGCGATTGCTCCTACACTAAAGGGGCCAACCCTGAAAGCTCTTGCTGGTCCTCATCTCCCACTGGTAACCTCTCAAACGAACCACAAACACTTGGGCTCTGAACTTGTTTAGCCTACTAAAACCTCCAACGTACACAGCCTCTCCTGCTCAATCTGGCCAGAGCTCAACAGCGAAATTGCGAACGTCCGGCGATTGCTCCTACAGTAAAGGTGCCAGCCCTGAAAGCTCTTGCTGGTCCTCATCTTCCACTGGTAACCTCTCAAACAAACCACAAACACTTGGGCTCTGAACTTGTTTACGCTGCTAAAAGTTCCAAAGTCCACTTGATCTGCTATTGAATCTCGTCAGAAATCCACACCGATATTGCGAACGTCCGGCGATTGCTCTTACACTAAAGGTGCCAGCCCTGAAAGCTCTTGCTGGTCCTCATCTCCCACTGGTAACCTCTCAAACGAACCACAAACACTTGGGCTCTGAACTTGTTTAGCCTACGAAAACTTCCAACGTACACAGCCTCTCCTGCTCAATCTGGCCAGAGCTCAACACCGAAATTGCGAACGTCCGGCGATGGCTCCTACACTAAAGGTGCCAGCCCTGAAAGCTCTTGCTGGTCCTCATCTCCCACTGGTAACCTCTCAAACGAACCACAAACACCTGGGCTCTGAACTTGTTTAGGCTGGTAAAAGTTCCAACGTTCACTTGCCTCTCCTGCTGAATCTGGCCAGAACTCCACACCGATATTGCGAACGTCCGGCGATTGCTCCTACACTAAAGGTGCCAGCCCTGAAAGCTCTTGCTGGTCCTCATCTCCCACTGGTAACCTCTCAAACGAACCACAAACACTTGGGCTCTGACCTTGTTTAGCCTACGAAAACTTCCAACGTACACAGCCTCTCCTGCTCAATCTGGCCAAAATTCAACACCGAAATTGCGAACGTCCGGCGATTGCTCCTACACTAAAGGTGCCAGCCCTGAAAGCTCTTGCTGGTCCTCATCTCCCACTGGTAACCTCTCAAACGAACCACAAACACTTGGGCTCTGAACTTGTTTAGCCTACTAAAACCTCCAACGTACACAGCCTCTCCTGCTCAATCTGGCCAGAGCTCAACACCTAAATTGCGAACGTCCAGCGATTGCTCCTACACTAAAGGTGCCAGCCCTGAAAGCTCTTGCTGGTCCTCTTCTCCCACTGGTAACCTCTCAAACGAACCAAAAACACTTGGGCTCGGAACTTAGTTAGATTGCTGAAAGTTCCAACGTTCACTTTCTCTGCTGCTGAATCTGGGCAGAAATCCACACCGATATTGCAAACGTCCGGCGATTGCTCCTACACTAAAGGGGCCAGCCCGGAAAGCTCTTGCCGGTCCTCATCTTCCACTGGTAACCTCTCAAACAAACCACAAACACCTGGGCTCTGAACTTGTTTACACTGCTAAAAGTTCCAAAGTCCACTTGATCTGCTGCTGAATCTGGTCAGAAATCCACACCGATATTGCGAACGTCCGGCGATTGCTCCTACACTAAAGGGGCCAGCCCTGAAAGCTCTTGTGGTCCTCATCTCCCACTGGTAACCTCTCAAACGAACCACAAACACTTGGGCTCTGAACTTGTTTAGCCTACGAAAACTTCCAACGTACACAGCCTCTCCTGCTCAATATGCCCGAAATTCAACAGCGAAATTGTGAACGTCCAGGGATTACTCCTACACTAAAGGTGCCAGCCCTGAAAGCTCTTGCTGGTCCTCATCTCCCACTGGTAACCTCTCAAACGAACCACAAACACTTGGGCTCTGAACTTGTTGAGCCTACTAAAACTTCCAACGTACACAGCCTCTCCCGCTCAATCTCGCCAGAGCTCAACACCAAAATTGCGAACGTCCGGCGATTGCTCCTACAGTAAAGGTGCCAGCCCTGAAAGCTCTTGCTGGTCCTCATCTCCCACTGGTAACCTCTCAAACGAACCACAAACACTTGGGCTCTGAACTTGTTTAGCCTACTAAAACTTCCAACGTACACAGCCTCTCCTGCTCAATCTGGCCAGAGTTCAACACCGAAATTGCGAACGTCCGGCGATTGCTCCTACACTAAAGGGGCCAGCCCTGAAAGCTCTTGCTGGTCCTCATCTCCCACTGGTAACCTCTCAAACGAACCACAAACACTTGGGCTCTGATCTTGTTTAGCCTACGAAAACTTCCAACGTACACAGCCTCTCCTGCTCAATCTGGCCAAAATTCAACACTGAAATTGCGGACGTCCGGCGATTGCTCCTACACTAAAGGGGCCAGCCCTGAAAGCTCTTGCTGGTCCTCATCTCCCACTGGTAACCTCTCAAACGAACCACAAACACTTGGGCTCTGAACTTGTTTAGCCTACGAAAACTTCCAACGTACACAGCCTCTCCTGCTCAATCTGGCCAGAGCTCAACAGCGAAATTGCGAACGTCCGGCGATTGCTCCTACACTAAAGGGGCCAGCCCTGAAAGCTCTTGCTGGTCCACATCTCCCACTGGTAACCTCTCAAACGAACCAGAAACACTTGGGCTCTGAACTTGTTTAGCCTACGAAAACTTCCAACGTACACTTGCTCTGCTGCTGAATCTGGCCAGAAGTCCACACCGATATTGCGAACGTCCGGCGATTGCTCCTACACTAAAGGTGCCAGCCCTGAAAGCTCTTGCTGGTCCTCATCTCCCACTGGTAACCTCTCAAACGAACCACAAACACTTGGGCTCTGAACTTGTTTAGCCTACTAAAACTTCCAACGTACACAGCCTCTCCTGCTCAATCTGGCCAGAGCTCAACACCGAAATTGCGAACGTCCGGCGATTGCTCCTACACTAAAGGTGCCAGCCCTGAAAGCTCTTGCTGGTCCTCTTCTCCCACTGGTAACCTCTCAAACGAACCACAAACACTTGGGCTCGGAACTTAGTTAGATTGCTGAAAGTTCCAACGTTCACTTTCTCTGCTGCTGAATCTGACCAGAAACCCACACCGATATTGCGAATGTCCGGCGATTGCTCCTACACTAAAGGGGCAAGCCTGGAAAGCTCTTGCTGGTCCTCATCTCCCACTGGTAACCTCTCAAACGAACCACAAACACTTGGGCTCTGAACTTGTTTAGGCTACTAAAACTTCCAACGTACAATCCCTCTCCTGCTCAATCTGGCCAGAGCTCAACACCGAAATTGCGAACGTCCGGCGATTGCTCCTACACTAAAGGGGCCAACCCTGAAAGCTCTTGCTGGTCCTCATCTCCCACTGGTAACCTCTCAAACGAACCACAAACACTTGGGCTCTGAACTTGTTTAGCCTACTAAAACCTCCAACGTACACAGCCTCTCCTGCTCAATCTGGCAGAGCTCAACAGCGAAATTGCGAACGTCCGGCGATTGCTCCTACAGTAAAGGTGCCAGCCCTGAAAGCTCTTGCTGGTCCTCATCTTCCACTGGTAACCTCTCAAACAAACCACAAACACCTGGGCTCTGAACTTGTTTACGCTGCTAAAAGTTCCAAAGTCCACTTGATCTGCTATTGAATCTCTTCAGAAATCCACACCGATATTGCGAACGTCCGGCGATTACTCCTACACTAAAGGTGCCAGCCCTGAAAGCTCTTGCTGGTCCTCATCTCCCACTGGTAACCTCTCAAACGAACCACAAACACTTGGGCTCTGAACTTGTTTAGCCTACGAAAACTTCCAACGTACACAGCCTCTCCTGCTCAATCTGGCCAGAGCTCAACACCGAAATTGCGAACGTCCGGCGATGGCTCCTACACTAAAGGTGCCAGCCCTGAAAGCTCTTGCTGGTCCTCATCTCCCACTGGTAACCTCTCAAACGAACCACAAACACCTGGGCTCTGAACTTGTTTAGGCTGGTAAAAGTTCCAACGTTCACTTGCCTCTCCTGCTGAATCTGGTCAGAACTCCACACCGATATTGCGAACGTCCGGCGATTGCTCCTACACTAAAGGTGCCAGCCCTGAAAGCTCTTGCTGGTCCTCATCTCCCACTGGTAACCTCTCAAACGAACCACAAACACTTGGGCTCTGAACTTGTTTAGCCTACGAAAACTTCCAACGTACACAGCCTCTCCTGCTCAATCTGGCCAGAGCTCAACACCGAAATTGCGAACGTCCGGCGATTGCTCCTACACTAAAGGGGCCAGCCCTGAAAGCTCTTGCTGGTCCTCATCTCCCACTGGTAACCTCTCAAACGAACCACAAACACTTGGGCTCTGAACTTGTTTAGCCTACTAAAACCTCCAACGTACACAGCCTCTCCTGCTCAATCTGGCCAGAGCTCAACACCTAAATTGCGAACGTCCAGCGATTGCTCCTACACTAAAGGTGCCAGCCCTGAAAGCTCTTGCTGGTCCTCTTCTCCCACTGGTAACCTCTCAAACGAACCAAAAACACTTGGGCTCGGAACTTAGTTAGATTGCTGAAAGTTCCAACGTTCACTTTCTCTGCTGCTGAATCTGGGCAGAAATCCACACCGATATTGCAAACGTCCGGCGATTGCTCCTACACTAAAGGGCCAGCCCGGAAAGCCCTTGCTGGTCCTCATCTTCACTGGTAACCTCTCAAACAAACCACAAACACCTCGGCTCTGAACTTTTTTACACTGCTAAAAGTTCCAAAGTCCACTTTCTCTGCTGCTGAATCTGGCCAGAAATCCACACCGATATTGCAACGTCCGGCGATTGCTCCTACACTAAAGGGGCCAGCCCTGAAAGCACTTGCCGGTCCTCATCTTCCACTGGTAACCTCTCAAACAAACCACAAACACCTGGGCTCTGAACTTGTTTACACTGCTAAAAGTTCCAAAGTCCACTTGATCTGCTGCTGAATCTGGTCAGAAATCCACACCGATATTGCGAACGTCCGGCGATTGCTCCTACACTAAAGGGGCCAGCCCTGAAAGCTCTTGCTGGTCCTCATCTCCCACTGGTAACCTCTCAAACGAACCACAAACACTTGGGCTCTGAACTTGTTTAGCCTACGAAAACTTCCAACGTACACAGCCTCTCCTGCTCAATATGCCCGAAATTCAACAGCGAAATTGTGAACGTCCAGGGATTACTCCTACACTAAAGGTGCCAGCCCTGAAAGCTCTTGCTGGTCCTCATCTCCCACTGGTAACCTCTCAAACGAACCACAAACACTTGGGCTCTGAACTTGTTGAGCCTACTAAAACTTCCAACGTACACAGCCTCTCCCGCTCAATCTCGCCAGAGCTCAACACCAAAATTGCGAACGTCCGGCGATTGCTCCTACACTAAAGGGGCCAGCCCTGAAAGCTCTTGCTGGTCCTCATCTCCCACTGGTAACCTCTCAAACGAACCACAAACGCCTGGGCTCTGAACTTGTTTAGGCTGGTAAAAGTTCCAACGTTCACTTGCCTCTCCTGCTGAATCTGGCAGAAATCCACACCGATATTGCAAACGTCCGGCGATTGCTCCTACACTAAAGGGGCCAGCCCGGAAAGCCCTTCCTGGTCCTCATCTTCCACTGGTAACCTCTCAAACAAACCAGAAACACCTCGGCTCTGAACTTGTTTACAACTGCTAAAAGTTACAAAGTCCACTTTCTCTGCTGCTGAATCTGGCCAGAAATCCACACCGATATTGCAAACGTCCGGCGATTGCTCCTACACTAAAGGGGCCAGCCCGGAAAGCTCTTGCTGGTCCTCATCTTCCACTGGTAACCTCTCAAACAAACCACAAACACCTGGGCTCTGAACTTGTTTACACTGCTAAAAGTTCCAAAGTCCACTTGATCTGCAGCTGAATCTGGTCAGAAATCCACACCGATATTGCGAACGTCCGGCGATTGCTCCTACACTAAAGGGGCCAGCCCTGAAAGCTCTTGCTGGTCCTCATCTCCCACTGGTAACCTCTCAAACGAACCACAAACACTTGAGCTCTGAACTTGTTTAGCCTACGAAAACTTGCAACGTACACAGGCTCTCCTGCTCAATCTGCCGAAATTCAACAGCGAAATTGTGAACGTCCAGGGATTACTCCTACACTAAAGGTGCCAGCCCCTGAAAGCTCTTGCTGGTCCTCATCTCCCACTGGTAACCTCTCAAACGAACCACAAACACTTGGGCTCTGAACTTGTTTAGCCTACTAAAACTTCCAACGTACACAGCCTCTCCTGCTCAATCTGGCCAGAGTTCAACACCGAAATTGCGAACGTCCGGCGATTGCTCCTACACTAAAGGGGCCAGCCCTGAAAGCTCTTGCTGGTCCTCATCTCCCACTGGTAACCTCTCAAACGAACCACAAACACTTGGGCTCTGATCTTGTTTAGCCTACGAAAACTTCCAACGTACACAGCCTCTCCTGCTCAATCTGGCCAAAATTCAACACCGAAATTGCGGACGTCCGGCGATTGCTCCTACACTAAAGGGGCCAGCCCTGAAAGCTCTTGCTGGTCCTCATCTCCCACTGGTAACCTCTCAAACGAACCACAAACACTTGGCTCTGAACTTGTTTAGCCTACGAAAACTTCCAACGTACACAGCCTCTCCTGCTCAATCTGGCCAGAGCTCAACAGCGAAATTGCGAACGTCCGGCGATTGCTCCTACACTAAAGGGGCCAGCCCTGAAAGCTCTTGCTGGTCCACATCTCCCACTGGTAACCTCTCAAACGAACCAGAAACACCTGGGCTCGGAACTTGTTTAGCCTACGAAAACTTCCAACGTACACTTGCTCTGCTGCTGAATCTGGCCAGAAGTCCACACCGATATTGCGAACGTCCGGCGATTGCTCCTACACTAAAGGTGCCAGCCCTGAAAGCTCTTGCTGGTCCTCATCTCCCACTGGTAACCTCTCAAACGAACCACAAACACTTGGGCTCGGAACTTGTTTAGCCTACTAAAACTTCCAACGTACACAGCCTCTCCTGCTCAATCTGGCCAGAGCTCAACACCGAAATTGCGAACGTCCGGCGATTGCTCCTACACTAAAGGTGCCAGCCCTGAAAGCTCTTGCTGGTCCTCTTCTCCCACTGGTAACCTCTCAAACGAACCACAAACACTTGGGCTCGGAACTTAGTTAGATTGCTGAAAGTTCCAACGTTCACTTTCTCTGCTGCTGAATCTGACCAGAAACCCACACCGATATTGCGAATGTCCGGCGATTGCTCCTACACTAAAGGGGCAAGCCTGGAAAGCTCTTGCTGGTCCTCATCTCCCACTGGTAACCTCTCAAACGAACCACAAACACTTGGGCTCTGAACTTGTTTAGGCTACTAAAACTTCCAACGTACAATCCCTCTCCTGCTCAATCTGGCCAGAGCTCAACACCGAAATTGCGAACGTCCGGCGATTGCTCCTACACTAAAGGGGCCAACCCTGAAAGCTCTTGCTGGTCCTCATCTCCCACTGGTAACCTCTCAAACGAACCACAAACACTTGGGCTCTGAACTTGTTTAGCCTACTAAAACCTCCAACGTACACAGCCTCTCCTGCTCAATCTGGCCAGAGCTCAACAGCGAAATTGCGAACGTCCGGCGATTGCTCCTACAGTAAAGGTGCCAGCCCTGAAAGCTCTTGCTGGTCCTCATCTTCCACTGGTAACCTCTCAAACAAACCACAAACACCTGGGCTCTGAACTTGTTTACGCTGCTAAAAGTTCAAAGTCCACTTGATCTGCTATTGAATCTCGTCAGAAATCCACACCGATATTGCGAACGTCCGGCGATTGCTCCTACACTAAAGGTGCCAGCCCTGAAAGCTCTTGCTGGTCCTCATCTCCCACTGGTAACCTCTCAAACGAACCACAAACACTTGGGCTCTGAACTTGTTTAGCCTACGAAAACTTCCAACGTACACAGCCTCTCCTGCTCAATCTGGCCAGAGCTCAACACCGAAATTGCGAACGTCCGGCGATGGCTCCTACACTAAAGGTGCCAGCCCTGAAAGCTCTTGCTGGTCCTCATCTCCCACTGGTAACCTCTCAAACGAACCACAAACACCTGGGCTCTGAACTTGTTTAGGCTGGTAAAAGTTCCAACGTTCACTTGCCTCTCCTGCTCAATCTGGCCAGAACTCCACACCGATATTGCGAACGTCCGGCGATTGCTCCTACACTAAAGGTGCCAGCCCTGAAAGCTCTTGCTGGTCCTCATCTCCACTGGTAACCTCTCAAACGAACCACAAACACTTGGGCTCTGAACTTGTTTAGCCTACGAAAACTTCCAACGTACACAGCCTCTCCTGCTCAATCTGGCCCAAAATTCAACACCGAAATTGCGAACATCCGGCGATTGCTCCTACACTAAAGGGGCCAGCCCTGAAAGCTCTTGCTGGTCCTCATCTCCCACTGGTAACCTCTCAAACGAACCAAAAACACTTGGGCTCGGAACTTAGTTAGATTGCTGAAAGTTCCAACGTTCACTTTCTCTGCTGCTGAATCTGGGCAGAAATCCACACCGATATTGCAAACGTCCGGCGATTGCTCCTACACTAAAGGGGCCAGCCCGGAAAGCCCTGCTGGTCCTCATCTTCCACTGGTAACCTCTCAAACAAACCACAAACACCTGGGCTCTGAACTTGTTTACACTGCTAAAAGTTCCAAAGTCCACTTGATCTGCTGCTGAATCTGGTCAGAAATCCACACCGATATTGCGAACGTCCGGCGATTGCTCCTACACTAAAGGGGCCAGCCCTGAAAGCTCTTGCTGGTCCTCATCTCCCACTGGTAACCTCTCAAACGAACCACAAACACTTGGGCTCTGAACTTGTTTAGCCTACGAAAACTTCCAACGTACACAGCCTCTCCTGCTCAATATGCCCGAAATTCAACAGCGAAATTGTGAACGTCCAGGGATTACTCCTACACTAAAGGTGCCAGCCCTGAAAGCTCTTGCTGGTCCTCATCTCCCACTGGTAACCTCTCAAACGAACCACAAACACTTGGGCTCTGACTTGTTGAGCCTACTAAAACTTCCAACGTACACAGCCTCTCCCGCTCAATCTCGCCAGAGCTCAACACCAAAATTGCGAACGTCCGGCGATTGCTCCTACAGTAAAGGTGCCAGCCCTGAAAGCTCTTGCTGGTCCTCATCTCCCACTGGTAACCTCTCAAACGAACCACAAACGCCTGGCTCTGAACTTGTTAGGCTGGTAAAAGTTCCAACGTTCACTTGCTCTGCTGCTGAATCTGCCAGAACTCCACACCGATATTGCGAACGTCCGGCGATTGCTCCTACACTAAAGGTGCCAGCCCTGAAAGCTCTTGCTGGTCCTCATCTCCCACTGGTATCCTCTCAAACGAACCACAAACACTTGGGCTCTGAACTTGTTTAGCCTACTAAAACCTCCAACGTACACAGCCTCTCCTGCTCAATCTGGCCAGAGCTCAACACCGAAATTGCGGACGTCCGGCGATTGCTCCTACACTAAAGGTGCCAGCCCTGAAAGCTCTTGCTGGTCCTCTTCTCCCACTGGTAACCTCTCAAACGAACCACAAACACTTGGGCTCGGAACTTATTTAGATTGCTGAAAGTTCCAACGTTCACTTTCTCTGCTGCTGAATCTGGCCAGAAATCCACACCGATATTGCAAACGTCCGGCGATTGCTCCTACACTAAAGGGGCCAGCCCGGAAAGCTCTTGCTGGTCCTCATCTTCTACTGGTAACCTCTCAAACAAACCACAAACACCTGGGCTCTGAACTTGTTTACACTGCTAAAAGTTCCAAAGTCCACTTGATCTGCTGCTGAATCTGGTCAGAAATCCACACCGATATTGCGAACGTCCGGCGATTGCTCCTACACTAAAGGTGCCAGCCCTGAAAGCTCTTGCTGGTCCTCATCTCCCACTGGTAACCTCTCAAACGAACCACAAACACTTGGCTCTGAACTTGTTTAGGCTACTAAAACTTCCAACGTACACAGCCTTTCCTGCTCAATCTGGCCAAAATTCAACACCGAAATTGCGAACGTCCGGCGATTGCTCCTACACTAAAGGTGCCAGCCCTGAAAGCTCTTGCTGGTCCTCATCTCTCACTGGTAACCTCTCAAACGAACCACAAACACCTGGGCTCTGAACTTGTTTAGGCTGGTAAAAGTTCGAACGTTCACTTGCTCTGCTGCTGAATCTGGCCAGAACTCACACCGATATTGCGAACGTCCGGCGATTGCTCCTACACTAAAGGGGCCAGCCCTGAAAGCTCTTGCTGGTCCTCATCTCCCACTGGTAACCTCTCAAACGAACCACAAACACTTGGGCTCTGAACTTGTTTAGCCTACGAAAACTTCCAACGTACAATCCCTCTCCTGCTCAATCTGGCCAGAGCTCAACAGCGAAATTGCGAACGTCCGGCGATTGCTCCTACACTAAAGGTGCCAGCCCTGAAAGCTCTTGCTGGTCCTCATCTCCCACTGGTAACCTCTCAAACGAACCACAAACACTTGGGCTCTGAACATGTTTAGCCTACTAAAACCTCCAACGTACACAGCCTCTCCTGCTCAATCTGGCCAGAGCTCAACACCGACATTGCGAACGTCCGGCAATTGTTCTACACTAAAGGTGCCAGCACTGAAAGCTCTTGCTGGTCCTCTTCTCCCTCTGGTAACCTCTCAAACGAACCACAAACACTTGGCTCGGAACTTAGTTAGATTGCTGAAAGTTCAACGTTCACTTTCTCTGCTGCTGAATCTGGCCAGAAATCCACACCGATATTGCGAACGTCCGGCGATTGCTCCTACACTAAAGGTGCCAGCCCTGAAAGCTCTTGCTGGTCCTCATCTCCCACTGGTAACCTCTCAAACGAACCACAAACACTTGGGCTCGGAACTTATTTAGATTGCTGAAAGTTCCAACGTTCACTTCTCTGCTGCTGAATCTGGGCAGAAATCCACACCGATATTGCAAACGTCCAGCGATTGCTCCTACACTAAAGGGGCCAGCCGGAAAGCTCTTGCTGGTCCTCATCTCCCACTGGTAACCTCTCAAACAAACCACAAAACACCTGGGCTCTGAACTTGTTTACACTGCTAAAAGTTCCAAAGTCCACTTGATATGCTGCTGAATCTGGTCAGAAATCCACACCGATATTGCGAACGTCCGGCGATTGCTCCTACACTAAAGGTGCCAGCCCTGAAAGCTCTTGCTGGTCCTCATCTCCCACTGGTAACCTCTCAAACGAACCACAAACACTTGGGCTCTGAACTTGTTTAGCCTACTAAAACTTCCAACGTACACAGCCTCTCCTGCTCATCTGGCCAGAGTTCAACACCGAAATTGCGAACGTCCGGCGATTGCTCCTACACTAAAGGTGCCAGCCCTGAAAGATCTTGCTGGTCCTCCTCTCCCACTGGTAACCTCTCAAACGAACCACAAACACTTGGGCTCTGAACTTGTTTAGCCTACGAAAACTTCCAACGTACACAGCCTCTCCTGCTCAATCTGGCCAGAGCTCAACACCAAAATTGCGAACGTCCAGCGATTGCTCCTACACTAAAGGGGCCAGCCCTGAAAGCTCTTGCTGGTCCTCATCTCCCACTGGTAACCTCTCAAACGAACCACAAACGCCTGGGCTCTGAACTTGTTTAGGCTGGAAAAAGTTCCAACGTTCACTTGCTCTGCTGCTGAATCTACCAGAACTCCACACCGATATTGCGAACGTCCGGCGATTGCTCCTACACTAAAGGTGCCAGCCCTGAAAGCTCTTGCTGGTCCTCATCTCCCACTGGTAACCTCTCAAAACGAACCACAAACACTTGGGCTCGGAACTTGTTTAGCCTACTAAAACTTCCAACGTACAATCCCTCTCCTGCTCAATCTGGCCAGAGCTCAACAGTGAAATTGCGAACGTCCGGCGATTGCTCCTACACTAAAGGTGCCAGCCCTGAAAGCTCTTGCTGGTCCTCATCTCCCACTGGTAACCTCTCAAACGAACCACAAACACTTGGGCTCTGAACTTGTTTAGCCTACTAAAACTTCCAACGTACACAGCCTCTCCTGCTCAATCTGGCCAGAGCTCAACACCGAAATTGCGAAAGTCCGGCGATTGCTCCTACACTAAAGGTGCCGGCACTGAAAGCTCTTGCTGGTCCTCTTCTCCCACTGGTAACCTCTCAAACGAACCACAAACACTTGGGCTCTGAACTTATTTAGATTGCTGAAAGTTCCAACGTTCACTTTCTCTGCTGCTGAATCTGGCCAGAAATCCACACCGAAATTGCGAACGTCCGGCGACTGCTCCTACACTAAAGGTGCCAGCCCTGAAAGCTCTTGCTGGTCCTCATCTCCACTGGTAACCTCTCAAACGAACCACAAACACTTGGGCTCTGAACTTGTTTAGCCTACTAAAACTTCCAACGTACACAGCCTCTCCTGCTCAATCTGGCCAGAGCTCAACACCGAAATTGTGGACGTCCGGCGATTGCTCCTACACTAAAGGTGCCAGCCCTGAAAGCTCTTGCTGGTCCTCATCTCCCACTGGTAACCTCTCAAACGAACCACAAACACTTGAGCTCTGAACTTGTTTAGCCTACTAAAACTTCCAAAGTACACAGCCTCTCCTGCTCAATCTGGCCAGAGCTCAACACCGAAATTGCGAACGTCCAGCGATTGCTCCTACACTAAAGGTGCCAGCCCTGAAAGCTCTTCCTGGTCCTCTTCTCCCACTGGTAACCTCTCAAACGAACCACAAACACTTGGACTCGGAACTTATTTAGATTGCTGAAAGTTCCAACGTTCACTTTCTCTGCTGCTGAATCTGGGCAGAAATCCACACCGATATTGCAAACGTCCGGCGATTGCTCCTACACTAAAGGGGCCAGCCCGAAAGCTCTTGCTGGTCCTCATCTCCCACTGGTAACCTCTCAACAAACCACAAACACCTGGGCTATGAACTTGTTTACACTGCTAAAAGTTCCAAAGTCCACTTGATCTGCTGCTGAATCTGGTCAGAAATCCACACCGATATTGCGAACGTCCAGCGATTGCTCCTACACTAAAGGGGCCAGCCCGGAAAGCTCTTGCTGGTCCTCATCTCCCACTGGTAACCTCTCAAACGAACCACAAACACTTGGGCTCGGAACTTGTTTAGCCTACTAAAACTTCCAACGTACAATCCCTCTCCTGCTCAATCTGGCCAGAGCTCAACAGTGAAATTGCGAACGTCCGGCGATTGCTCCTACACTAAAGGTGCCAGCCCTGAAAGCTCTTGCTGGTCCTCATCTCCCACTGGTAACCTCTCAAACGAACCACAAACACTTGGGCTCTGAACTTGTTTAGCCTAGTAAAACTTCCAACGTACACAGCCTCTCCTGCTCAATCTGGCCAGAGCTCAACACCGAAATTGCGAAAGTCGGCGATTGCTCCTACACTAAAGGTGCCGGCACTGAAAGCTCTTGCTGGTCCTCTTCTGCCACTGGTAACCTCTCAAACGAACCCACAAACACTTGGGCTCTGAACTTATTTAGATTGCTGAAAGTTCCAACGTTCACTTTCTCTGCTGCTGAATCTGGCCAGAAATCCACACCGAAATTGCGAACGTCGGCGACTGCTCCTACACTAAAGGTGCCAGCCCTGAAAGCTCTTGCTGGTCCTCATCTCCCACTGGTAACCTCTCAAACGAACCACAAACACTTGGGCTCTGAACTTGTTTAGCCTACTAAAACTTCCAACGTACACAGCCTCTCCTGCTCAATCTGGCCAGAGCTCAACACCGAAATTGTGCACGTCCGGCGATTGCTCCTACACTAAAGGTGCCAGCCCTGAAAGCTCTTGCTGGTCCTCATCTCCCACTGGTAACCTCTCAAACGAACCACAAACACTTGAGCTCTGAACTTGTTTAGCCTACTAAAACTTCCAACGTACACAGCCTCTCCTGCTCAATCTGGCCAGAGCTCAACACCGAAATTGCGAACGTCCAGCTTGCTCCTACACTAAAGGTGCCAGCCTGAAAGCTCTTCCTGGTCCTCTTCTCCCACTGGTAACCTCTCAAACGAACCACAAACACTTGACTCGGAACTTATTTAGATTGCTGAAAGTTCCAACGTTCACTTTCTCTGCTGCTGAATCTGGGCAGAAATCCACACCGATATTGCAAACGTCCGGCGATTGCTCCTACACTAAAGGGGCCAGCCCGGAAAGCTCTTGCTGGTCCTCATCTCCCACTGGTAACCTCTCAAACAAACCACAAACACCTGGGCTCTGAACTTGTTTACACTGCTAAAAGTTCCAAAGTCCACTTGATCTGCTGCTGAATCTGGTCAGAAATCCACACCGATATTGCGAACGTCCGGCGATTGCTCCTACACTAAAGGGGCCAGCCCTGAAAGCTCTTGCTGGTCCTCATCTCCCACTGGTAACCTCTCAAACGAACCACAAACACTTGGGCTCTGAACTTGTTTAGCCTACTAAAACTTCCAACGTACACAGCCTCTCCTGCTCAATCTGCCCGAAATTCAACACCGAAATTGTGAACGTCCGGCGATTGCTCCTACACTAAAGGTGCCAGCCCTGAAAGCTCTTGCTGGTCCTCATCTCCCACTGGTAACCTCTCAAACGAACCACAAACACTTGGGCTCTGAACTTGTTTAGCCTACTAAAACTTCCAACGTACACAGCCTTTCCTGCTCAATATGGCCAAAATTCAACACCGAAATTGCGAACGTCCGGCGATTGCTCCTACACTAAAGGTGCCAGCCCTGAAAGCTCTTGCTGGTCCTCATCTCCCACTGGTAACCTCTCAAACGAACCACAAACACTTGGGCTCTGAACTTGTTTAGGCTACTAAAACTTCCAACGTACACAGCCTTTCCTGCTCAATCTGGCCAAAATTCAACACCGAAATTGCGAACGTCCAGCGATTGCTCCTACACTAAAGGTGCCAGCCCTGAAAGCTCTTGCTGGTCCTCATCTCCCACTGGTAACCTCTCAAACGAACCACAAACACTTGGGCTCGGAACTTATTTAGATTGCTGAAAGTTCCAACGTTCACTTTCTCTGCTGCTGAATCTGGGCAGAAATCCACACCGATATTGCAAACGTCCGGCGATTGCTCCTACACTAAAGGTGCCAGCCCTGAAAGCTCTTGCTGGTCCTCATCTCCCACTGGTAACCTCTCAAACAAACCACAAACACCTGGGCTCTTGAACTTGTTTACACTGCTAAAAGTTCCAAAGTCCACTTGATATGCTGCTGAATCTGGTCAGAAATCCACACCGATATTGCGAACGTCCGGCGATTGCTCCTACACTAAAGGGGCCAGCCCTGAAAGCTCTTGCTGGTCCTCATCTCCCACTGGTAACCTCTCAAACGAACCACAAACACTTGGGCTCGGAACTTGTTTAGCCTACTAAAACTTCAACGTACACAGCCTCTCCTGCTCAATCTGGCCAGAGCTCAACACCGAAATTGCGAACGTCCAGCGATTGCTCCTACACTAAAGGTGCCAGCCCTGAAAGCTCTTGCTGGTCCTCATCTCCCACTGGTAACCTCTCAAACGAACCACAAACACTTGGGCTCTGAACTTGTTTAGCCTACTAAAACCTCCAACGTACACAGCCTCTTCTGCTCAATCTGGCCAGAGCTCAACAGCGAAATTGCGGACGTCCGGCGATTGCTCCTACACTAAAGGTGCCAGCCCTGAAAGCTCTTGCTGGTCCTCATCTCCCACTGGTAACCTCTCAAACGAACCACAAACACTTGGGCTCTGAACTTGTTTAGCCTACTAAAACCTCCAAAGTACACAGCCTCTCCTGCTCAATCTGGCCAGAGCTCAACACCGAAATTGCGAACTGTCCGGCGATTGCTCCTACACTAAAGGTGCCAGCACTGAAAGCTCTTGCTGGTCCTCTTCTCCCACTGGTAACCTCTCAAACGAACCACAAACACTTGGGCTCTGAACTTATTTAGATTGCTGAAAGTTCCAACGTTTACTTTCTCTGCTGCTGAATCTGGCCAGAAATCCACACCGATAGTGCAAACGTCCAGCGATTGCTCCTACACTAAAGGGGCCAGCCCTGAAAGCTCTTGCTGGTCCTCATCTCCACTGGTAACCTCTCAAACGAACCACAAACACTTGGCTCTGAACTTGTTTAGCCTACTAAAACTTCCAACGTACACAGCCTCTCCTGCTCAATCTGCCCGGATGTCAACACGAAAACTGCGAACGTCCGGCGATGGCTCCTACACTAAAGGTGCCAGCCCTGAAAGCTCTTGCTGGTCCTCATCTCCCACTGGTAACCTCTCAAACGAACCACAAACACTTGGGCTCGGAACTTGTTTAGCCTACTAAAACTTCCAACGTACACAGCCTCTCCTGCTCAATCTGGCCAGAGCTCAACACCGAAATTGCGAACGTCCGGCGATTGCTCCTACACTAAAGGTACCAGCCCTGAAAGCTCTTGCTGGTCCTCATCTCCCACTGGTAACCTCTCAAACGAACCATAAACACTTGGGCTCTGAACTTGTTTAGCCTACTAAAACTTCCAACGTACACAGCCTCTTCTGCTCAATCTGCCCGAAATTCAACACCGAAATTGCGAACGTCCAGCGATTGCTCCTACACTAAAGGTGCCAGCACTGAAAGCTCTTGCTGGTCCTCTTCTCCCACTGGTAACCTCTCAAACGAACCACAAACACTTGGGCTCGGAACTTATTTAGATTGCTGAAAGTTCCAACGTTCACTTTCTCTGCTGCTGAATCTGGCCAGAAATCCACACCGATAGTGCAAACGTCCAGCGATTGCTCCTACACTAAAGGGGCCAGCCCTGAAAGCTCTTGCTGGTCCTCATCTCCCACTGGTAACCTCTCAAACGAACACAAACACTTGGGCTCTGAACTTGTTTAGCCTACGAAAACTTCCAACGTACACAGCCTCTCCTGCTCAATCTGGTCAGAGCTCAACACCGAAATTGCAAACGTCTGGCGATGGCTCCTACACTAAAGGTGCCAGCCCTGAAAGCTCTTGCTGGTCCTCATCTCCCACTGGTAACCTCTCAAACGAACCACAAACACTTGGGCTCTGAACTTGTTTAGCCTACGAAAACTTCCAACGTACACAGCCTCTCCTGCTCAATCTGCCCGAAATTCAACACCGAAATTGCGAACGTCCAGCGATTGCTCCTACACTAAAGGTGCCAGCCCTGAAAGCTCTTGCTGGTCCTCATCTCCCACTGGTAACCTCTCAAACGAACCACAAACACTTGGGCTCTGAACTTGTTTAGCCTACTAAAACTTCCAACGTACACAGCCTCTCCTGCTCAATCTGGCTAGAGCTCAACATCGAAATTGCGGACGTCCGGCGATTGCTCCTACACTAAAGGTGCCAGCCCTGAAAGCTCTTGCTGGTCCTCATCTCTACTGGTAACCTCTCAAACGAACCACAAACACTTGGGCTCTGAACTTGTTTAGCCTACTAAAACTTCCAACGTACACAGCCTCTCCTGCTCAATCTGGCCAGAGCTCAACACCAAAATTGCGAACGTCCGGCGATTGCTCCTACACTAAAGGTGCCAGCCCTGAAAGCTCTTGCTGGTCCTCATCTCCCACTGGTAACCTCTCAAACGAACCACAAACACTTGGGCTCTGAACTTGTTTAGCCTACTAAAACTTCCAACGTACACAGTCTGTCCTGCTCAATCTGGCCAGAGCTCAACACCGAAATTGCGAACGTCGGCGATTGCTCCTACACTAAAGGTGCCAGCCTGAAAGCTCTTGCTGGTCCTCATCTCCCACTGGTAACCTATCAAACGAACCACAAACACTTGGGCTCGGAACTTATTTAGATTGCTGAAAGTTCCAACGTTCACTTTCTCTGCTGCTGAATCTGGCCAGAAATCCACACCGATATTGCAAACGTCCAGCGATTGCTCCTACACTAAAGGTGCCAGCCCTGAAAGCTCTTGCTGGTCCTCATCTCCCACTGGTAACCTCTCAAACGAACCACAAACACTTGGGCTCTGAACTTGTTTAGCCTACGAAAACTTCCAACGTACACAGCCTCTCCTGCTCAATCTGCCCGAAATTCAACACCGAAATTGCGAACGTCCAGCGATTGCTCCTACACTAAAGGTGCCAGCCCTGAAAGCTCTTGCTGGTCCTCATCTCCCACTGGTAACCTCTCAAACGAACCACAAACACTTGGGCTCTGAACTTGTTTAGCCTACTAAACTTCCAACGTACACAGCCTCTCCTGCTCAATCTGGCCAGAGCTCAACACCGAAATAACGAACGTCCGGCGATTGCTCCTACACTAAAGGGGCCAGCCCTGAAAGCTCTTGCTGGTCCTCATCTCCCACTGGTAACCTCTCAAACGAACCACAAACACTTGGGCTCTGAACTTGTTTAGCCTACTAAACTTCCAACGTACACAGTCTCTCCTGCTCAATCTGGCCAGAGCTCAACACCGAAATTGCGAACGTCCGGCGATTGCTCCTACACTAAAGGTGCCAGCCCTGAAAGCTCTTGCTGGTCCTCATCTCCCACTGGTAACCTCTCAAACGAACCACAAACACTTGGGCTCTGAACTTATTTAGATTGCTGAAAGTTCAACGTTCACTTCTCTGCTGCTGAATCTGCCAGAAATCCACACCGATATTGCAACGTCCAGCGATTGCTCCTACACTAAAGGTGCCAGCCTGAAAGCTCTTGCTGGTCCTCATCTCCCACTGGTAACCTCTCAAACGAACCACAAACACTTGGGCTCTGAACTTGTTTAGCCTACTAAAACTTCCAACGTACACAGCCTCTCCTGCTCAATCTGCCCGAAATTCAACACCGAAATTGCGAACGTCCAGCGATTGCTCCTACACTAAAGGTGCCAGCCCTGAAAGCTCTTGCTGGTCCTCATCTCCCACTGGTAACCTCTCAAACGAACCACAAACACTTGGCTCTGAACTTATTTAGATTGCTGAAAGTTCCAACGTTCACTTTCTCTGCTGCTGATCTGCCAGAAATCCACACTGATACTGCAAACGTCCAGCGATTGCTCCTACACTAAAGGGGCCAGCCCTGAAAGCTCTTGCTGGTCCTCATCTCCCACTGGTAACCTCTCAAACGAACCACAAACACTTGGGCTCTGAACTTGTTTAGCCTACGAAAACTTCCAACGTACACAGCCTCTCCTGCTCAATCTGGCCAGAGCTCAACACCGAAATTGCGAACGTCCAGCGATTGCTCCTACACTAAAGGTGCCAGCCCTGAAAGCTCTGCTGGTCCTCTTCTCCCACTGGTAACCTCTCAAACGAACCACAAACACTTGGCTCGGAACTTAGTTAGATTGCTGAAAGTTCCAACGTTCACTTTCTTTGCTGCTGAATCTGGCCAGAAGTCCACACCGATATTGCGAACGTCCAGCGATTGCTCCTACACTAAAGGGCCAGCCCTGAAAGCTCTTGCTGGTCTCATCTCCCACTGGTAACCTCTCAAACGAACCACAAACACTTGGGCTCTGAACTTGTTTAGCCTACTAAAACTTCCAACGTACACAGCCTCTCCTGCTCAATCTGGCCAGAGCTCAACACCGAAATTGCGGACGTCCGGCGATTGCTCCTACACTAAAGGTGCCAGCCCTGAAAGCTCTTGCTGGTCCTCATCTCCCACTGGTAACCTCTCAAACGAACCACAAACACTTGGGCTCTGAACTTGTTTAGCCTACTAATACTTCCAACGTACACAGCCTCTCCTGCTCAATCTGGCCAGAGATCAACACCGAAATTGCGAACGTCCAGCGATTGCTCCTACACTAAAGGTGCCAGCCCTGAAAGCTCTTGCTGGTCCTCTTCTCCCACTGGTAACCTCTCAAACGAACCACAAACACTTGGCTCGGAACTTATTTAGATCGCTGAAAGTTCCAACGTTTACTTTCTCTGCTGCTGAATCTGGCCAGAAATCCACACCGATATTGCAAACGTCCAGCGATTGCTCCTACACTAAAGGGGCCAGCCTGAAAGCTCTTGCTGGTCCTCATCTCCCACTGGTAACCTCTCAAACGAACCACAAACACTTGGGCTCTGAACTTGTTTAGCCTACTAAAACTTCCAACGTACACAGCCTTTCCTGCTCAATATGGCCAAAATTCAACACCGAAATTGCGAACGTCCAGCGATTGCTCCTACACTAAAGGTGCCAGCTCTGAAAGCTCTTGCTGGTCCTCATCTCCCACTGGTAACCTCTCAAACGAACCACAAACACTTGGGCTCTGAACTTGTTTAGCCTACAAAACTTTCCAACGTACACAGCCTCTCCTGCTCAATCTGGCCAGAGTTCAACACCGAAATTGCGAACGTCCGGCGATTGCTCCTACACTAAAGGTGCCAGCCCTGAAAGATCTTGCTGGTCCTCCTCTCCCACTGGTAACCTCTCAAACGAACCACAAACACTTGGGCTCTGATCTTGTTGAGCTACTAAAACTCCAACGTACACAGCCTCTCCTGCTCAATCTGGCCAGAGCTCAACACCAAAATTGCGAACGTCCGGCGATTGCTCTACACTAAAGGGGCCAGCCCTGAAAGCTCTTGCTGGTCCTCATCTCCCACTGGTAACCTCTCAAACGAACCACAAACGCCTGGGCTCTGAACTTGTTTAGGCTGGAAAAAGTTCCAACGTTCACTTGCTCTGCTGCTGAATCTGGCCAGAACTCCACACCGAAATTGCGAACGTCCGGCGATTGCTCCTACACTAAAGGTGCCAGCCCTGAAAGCTCTTGCTGGTCCTCATCTCCCACTGGTAACCTCTCAAACGAACCACAAACACTTGGGCTCGGAACTTGTTTAGCCTACTAAAACTTCCAACGTACAATCCCTCTCCTGCTCAATCTGGCCAGAGCTCAACAGTGAAATTGCGAACGTCCGGCGATTGCTCCTACACTAAAGGTGCCAGCCCTGAAAGCTCTTGCTGGTCCTCATCTCCCACTGGTAACCTCTCAAACGAACCACAAACACTTGGGCTCTGAACTTGTTTAGCCTACGAAAACTTCCAACGTACACAGCCTCTCCTGCTCAATCTGGCCAGAGCTCAACACCGAAATTGCGAAAGTCCGGCGATTGCTCCTACACTAAAGGTGCCGGCACTGAAAGCTCTTGCTGGTCCTCTTCTCCACTGGTAACCTCTCAAACGAACCACAAACACTTGGGCTCTGAACTTATTTAGATTGCTGAAAGTTCCAACGTTCACTTCTCTGCTGCTGAATCTGGCCAGAAATAAACACCGATATTGCGAACGTCCGGCGACTGCTCCTACACTAAAGGTGCCAGCCCTGAAAGCTCTTGCTGGTCCTCATCTCCCACTGGTAACCTCTCAAACGAACCACAAACACTTGGGCTCTGAACTTGTTTAGCCTACTAAAACTTCCAACGTACACAGCCTCTCCTGCTCAATCTGGCCAGAGCTCAACACCGAAATTGTGGACGTCCGGCGATTGCTCCTACACTAAAGGTGCCAGCCCTGAAAGCTCTTGCTGGTCCTCATCTCCACTGGTAACCTCACAAACGAACACAAAACACTTTGAGCTCTGAACTTGTTTAGCCTACTAAAACTTCCAACGTACACAGCCTCTCCTGCTCAATCTGGCCAGAGCTCAACACCGAAATTGCGAACGTCCAGCGATTGCTCCTACACTAAAGGTGCCAGCCCTGAAAGCTCTTCCTGGTCCTCTTCTCCACTGGTAACCTCTCAAACGAACCACAAACACTTGGGCTCGGAACTTAGTTAGATTGCTGAAAGTTCCAACGTTCACTTTCTTTGCTGCTGAATCTGGCCAGAAGTCCACACCGATATTGCGAACGTCCAGCGATTGCTCCTACACTAAAGGGGCCAGCCCTGAAAGCTCTTGCTGGTCCTCATCTCCACTGGTAACCTCTCAAACGAACCACAAACACCTGGGCTCTGAACTTGTTTACACTGCTAAAAGTTCCAAAGTCCACTTGATATGATGCTGAATCTGGTCAGAAATCCACACCGATATTGCGAACGTCCGGCGATTGCTCCTACACTAAAGGGGCCAGCCCTGAAAGCTCTTGCTGGTCCTCATCTCCCACTGGTAACCTCTCAAACGAACCACAAACACTTGGCTCTGAACTTGTTTAGCCTACTAAAACTTCCAACGTACACAGCCTCTCCTGCTCAATCTGGCCAGAGTTCAACACCGATATTGCGAACGTCCAGCGATTGCTCCTACACTAAAGGTGCAGCCCGGAAAGCTCTTGCTGGTCCTCATCTCCCACTGGTTCCTCTCAAACGAACCACAAACACTTGGGCTCTGAACTTGTTTAGGCTACTAAAACTTCCAACGTACACAGCCTCTCCTGCTCAATCTGACCAGAGCTCAACACCGAAATTGCGAACGTCCGGCGATTGCTCCTACACTAAAGGTGCCAGCCCTGAAAGCTCTTGCTGGTCCTCATCTCCCACTGGTAACCTCTCAAACGAACCACAAACACTTGGGCTCTGAACTTGTTTAGCCTACTAAAACTTCCAACGTACACAGCCTCTCCTGCTCAATCCGGCCAAAGCTCAACACCGAAATTGCGAACGTCCGGCGATTGCTCCTACACTAAAGGTGCCAGCCCGGAAAGCTCTTGCTGGTCCTCATCTCCCACTGGTAACCTCTCAAACGAACCTCAAACACCTGGGCTCTGAACTTGTTTAGCCTACTAAAACTTCCAACGTACACAACCTCTCCTGCTCAATCTGGCCAGAGCTCGACACCGAAATTGCGAATGTCCGGCGATTGCTCCTACACTAAAGGTGCCAGCCCTGAAAGCTCTTGCTGGTCCTCATCTCCCACTGGTAACCTCTCAAACGAACCACAAACACCTGGGCTCTGAACTTGTTTAGGCTGGTAAAAGTTGCAACGTTCACTTTCTCTGCTGCTGAATCTGGCCAGAACTCCACACCGATATTGCGAACGTCCGGCGATTGCTCCTACACTAAAGGTGCCAGCCCTGAAAGCTCTTGCTGGTCCTCATCTCCCACTGGTAACCTCTCAAACGAACCACAAACGCTTGGGCTCTGAACCTGTTTAGCCTACTAAAACCTCCAACGTACACAGCCTCTCCTGCTCAATCTGGCCAGAGCTCAACACCGAAATTGCGAACGTCCGGCGATTGCTCCTACACTAAAGGGGCCAGCCCTGAAAGCTCTTGCTGGTCCTCATCTCCCACTGGTAACCTCTCAAACAAACCACAAACACCTGGGCTCTGAACTTGTTTACACTGCTAAAAGTTCCAAAGTCCACTTGATATGCTGCTGAATCTGGTCAGAAATCCACACCGATATTGCGAACGTCCGGCGATTGCTCCTACACTAAAGGGGCCAGCCCTGAAAGCTCTTGCTGGTCCTCATCTCCCACTGGTAACCTCTCAAACGAACCACAAACACTTGGGCTCGGAACTTGTTTAGCCTACGAAAACTTCCAACGTACACAGCCTCTCCTGCTCAATCTGCCCGAAATTCAACACCGAAATTGTGAACGTCCGGCGATTGCTCCTACACTAAAGGTGCCAGCCCGGAAAGCTCTTGCTGGTCCTCATCTCCCACTGGTAACCTCTCAAACGAACCACAAACACTTGGGCTCTGAACTTGTTTAGCCTACTAAAACTTCCAACGTACACAGCCTTTCCTGCTCAATCTGGCCAAAATTCAACACCGAAATTGCGATCGTCCGGCGATTGCTCCTACACTAAAGGTGCCAGCCCTGAAAGCTCTTCCTGGTCCTCATCTCCCACTGGTAACCTCTCAAACGAACCACAAACACTTGGGCTCTGAACTTGTTTAGCCTACTAAAACTTCCAACGTACACAGCCTCTCCTGCTCAATCTGGCCAGAGTTCAACACCGATATTGCGAACGTCCAGCGATTGCTCCTACACTAAAGGTGCCAGCCCGGAAAGCTCTTGCTGGTCCTCATCTCCCACTGGTAACCTCTCAAACGAACCACAAACACTTGGGCTCTGAACTTGTTTAGGCTACTAAAACTTCCAACGTACACAGCCTCTCCTGCTCAATCTGACCAGAGCTCAACACCGAAATTGCGAACGTCCGGCGATTGCTCCTACACTAAAGGTGCCAGCCCTGAAAGCTCTTGCTGGTCCTCATCTCCCACTGGTAACCTCTCAAACGAACCACAAACACTTGGGCTCTGAACTTGTTTAGCCTACTAAAACTTCCAACGTACACAGCCTCTCCTGCTCAATCCGGCCAAAGCTCAACACCGAAATTGCGAACGTCCGGCGATTGCTCCTACACTAAAGGTGCCAGCCCGGAAAGCTCTTGCTGGTCCTCATCTCCCACTGGTAACCTCTCAAACGAACCTCAAACACCTGGGCTCTGAACTTGTTTAGCCTACTAAAACTTCCAACGTACACAACCTCTCCTGCTCAATCTGGCCAGAGCTCGACACCGAAATTGCGAATGTCCGGCGATTGCTCCTACACTAAAGGTGCCAGCCCTGAAAGCTCTTGCTGGTCCTCATCTCCCACTGGTAACCTCTCAAACGAACCACAAACACCTGGGCTCTGAACTTGTTTAGGCTGGTAAAAGTTGCAACGTTCACTTTCTCTGCTGCTGAATCTGGCCAGAACTCCACACCGATATTGCGAACGTCCGGCGATTGCTCCTACACTAAAGGTGCCAGCCCTGAAAGCTCTTGCTGGTCCTCATCTCCCACTGGTAACCTCTCAAACGAACCACAAACGCTTGGGCTCTGAACCTGTTTAGCCTACTAAAACCTCCAACGTACACAGCCTCTCCTGCTCAATCTGGCCAGAGCTCAACACCGAAATTGCGAACGTCCGGCGATTGCTCCTACACTAAAGGGGCCAGCCCTGAAAGCTCTTGCTGGTCCTCATCTCCCACTGGTAACCTCTCAAACAAACCACAAACACCTGGGCTCTGAACTTGTTTACACTGCTAAAAGTTCCAAAGTCCACTTGATATGCTGCTGAATCTGGTCAGAAATCCACACCGATATTGCGAACGTCCGGCGATTGCTCCTACACTAAAGGGGCCAGCCCTGAAAGCTCTTGCTGGTCCTCATCTCCCACTGGTAACCTCTCAAACGAACCACAAACACTTGGGCTCGGAACTTGTTTAGCCTACGAAAACTTCCAACGTACACAGCCTCTCCTGCTCAATCTGCCCGAAATTCAACACCGAAATTGTGAACGTCCGGCGATTGCTCCTACACTAAAGGTGCCAGCCCGGAAAGCTCTTGCTGGTCCTCATCTCCCACTGGTAACCTCTCAAACGAACCACAAACACTTGGGCTCTGAACTTGTTTAGCCTACTAAAACCTCCAACGTACACAGCCTCTCCTGCTCAATCTGGCCAGAGTTCAACACCGATATTGCGAACGTCCAGCGATTGCTCCTACACTAAAGGTGCCAGCCCTGAAAGCTCTTGCTGGTCCTCATCTCCCACTGCTAACCTCTCAAACGAACCACAAACACTTGGGTGCTCGGAACTTGTTTAGCCTACGAAAACTTCCAACGTACACAGCCTCTCCTGCTCAATCTGACCAGAGCTCAACACCGAAATTGCGAACGTCCGGCGATTGCTCCTACACTAAAGGTGCCAGCCCTGAAAGCTCTTGCTGGTCCTCATCTCCCACTGGTAACCTCTCAAACGAACCACAAACACTTGGGCTCTGAACTTGTTTAGCCTACGAAAACTTCCACGTACACAGCCTCTCTGCTCAATCCGGCCAAAGCTCAACACCGAAATTGCGAACGTCCGGCGATTGCTCCTACACTAAAGGTGCCAGCCCTGAAAGCTCTTGCTGGTCCTCATCTCCCACTGGTAAACCTCTCAAACGAACCTCAAACACCTGGGCTCTGAACTTGTTTAGCCTACTAAAACTTCCAACGTACACAACCTCTCCTGCTCAATCTGGCCAGAGCTCGACACCGAAATTGCGAATGTCCGGCGATTGCTCCTACACTAAAGGTGCCAGCCCGGAAAGCTCTTGCTGGTCCTCATCTCCCACTGGTAACCTCTCAAACGAACCACAAACACTTGGGCTCTGAACTTGTTTAGCCTACGAAAACTTCCAACGTATACTCCCTCATCCTTCTCAATCTGGCCAGAGTTCAACACCTAAATTGGGAACGTCCAGCGATTGCTCCTACACTAAAGGTGCCAGCCCTGAAAGCTCTTGCTGGTCCTCATCTCCCACTGGTAACCTCTCAAACGAACCACAACACTTGGGCTCTGAACTTGTTTAGCCTACGAAAACTTCCAACGTACACAGCCTCTCCTGCTCAATCTGGCCAGAGCTCAACACCGAAATTGCGAACGTCCTGCGATTGCTCCTACACTAAAGGTGCCAGCCCTGAAAGCTCTTGCTGGTCCTCATCTCCCACTGGTAACCTCTCAAACGAACCACAAACACCTGGGCTTAGAACTTGTTTAGGCTGGTAAAAGTTACAACGTTCACTTTCTCTGCTGATGAATCTGGCCAGAACTCCACACCGATATTGCGAACGTCCGGCGATTGCTCCTACACTAAAGGTGCCAGCCCTGAAAGCTCTTGCTGGTCCTCATCTCCCACTGGTAACCTCTCAAACGAACCACAAACACTTGGGCTCGGAACTTGTTTAGCTACTAAAACCTCCAACGTACACAGCCTCTCCTGCTCAACCTGGCCAGAGCTCAACACCGAAATTGCGAACGTCCGGCAATTGTTCCTACACTAAAGGTGCCAGCACTGAAAGCTCTTGCTGGTCCTCTTCTCCCACTGGTAACCTCTCAAACGAACCACAAACACTTGGGCTCGGAACTTAGTTAGATTGCTGAAAGTTCCAACGTTCACTTTCTCTGCTGCTGAATCTGGCCAGAAATCCACACCGAAATTGCGAACGTCCGGCGATTGCTCCTACACTAAAGGTGCCAGCCCTGAAAGCTATTGCTGGTCCTCATCTCCCACTGGTAACCTCTCAAACGAACCACAAACACTTGGGCTCTGAACTTGTTTAGCCTACTAAAACTTCCAACGTACACAGCCTCTCCTGCTCAATCTGGCCAGAGCTCAACACCGAAATTGCGAACGTCCAGCGATTGCTCCTACACTAAAGGTGCCAGCCCTGAAAGCTCTTGCTGGTCCTCATCTCCCACTGGTAACCTCTCAAACGAACCACAAACACTTGGGCTCTGAACTTTTTAGCCTACTAAAACTTCCAACGTACACAGCCTCTCCTGCTCAATCTGGCCAGAGTTCAACACCTAAATTGGGAACGTCCAGCGATTGCTCCTACACTAAAGGTGCCAGCCCTGAAAGCTCTTGCTGGTCCTCATCTCCCACTGGTAACCTCTCAAACGAACAACAAACACTTGGGCTCTGAACTTGTTTAGCCTACGAAACCTTCCAACGTACACAACCTCTCCTGCTCAATCTGGCCAGAGCTCAACACCGAAATTGCGAATGTCCGGCGATTGCTCCTACACTAAAGGTGCCAGCCCTGAAAGCTCTTGCTGGTCCTCGTCTCCCACTGGTAACCTCTCAAACGAACCACAAACACTTGGGCTCTGAACTTGTTGAGCCTACTAAAACTTCCAACGTACACAGCCTCTCCTGCTCAATCTGGCCAGAGCTCAACACCAAAATTGCGAACGTCCGGCGATTGCTCCTACACTAAAGGTGCCAGCCCTGAAAGCTCTTGCTGGTCCTCATCTCCCACTGGTAACCTCTCAAACGAACCACAAACGCCTGGGCTCTGAACTTGTTTAGGCTGGAAAAAATTCCAACGTTCACTTTCTCTGCTGCTGAATCTGGCCAGAAACTCCACACCGATATTGCGAACGTCCGGCGATTGCTCCTACACTAAAGGTGCCAGCCCTGAAAGCTCTTGCTGGTCCTCATCTCCCACTGGTAACCTCTCAAACGAACCACAAACACTTGGGCTCTGAACTTGTTTAGCCTACGGAAACTTCCAACGTACAATCCCTCTCCTGCTCAATCTGGCCAGAGCTCAACAGTGAAATTGCGAACGTCCGGCGATTGCTCCTACACTAAAGGTGCCAGCCCTGAAAGCTCTTGCTGGTCCTCATCTCCCACTGGTAACCTCTCAAACGAACCACAAACACTTGGGCTCTGAACTTGTTTAGCCTACTAAAACCTCCAACATACACAGCCTCTCCTGCTCAATCTGGCCAGAGCTCAACACCGAAATTGCGAAAGTCCGGCGATTGCTCCTACACTAAAGGTGCCGGCACTGAAAGCTCTTGCTGGTCCTATTCTCCCACTGGTAACCTCTCAAACGAACCACAAACACTTGGGCTCTGAACTTATTTAGATTGCTGAAAGTTCCAACGTTCACTTTCTCTGCTGCTGAATCTGGCCAGAAATCCACACCGAAATTGCGAACGTCCGGCGACTGCTCCTACACTAAAGGTGCCAGCCCTGAAAGCTCTTGCTGGTCCTCATCTCCCACTGGTAACCTCTCAAACGAACCACAAACACTTGGGCTCTGAACTTGTTTAGCCTACTAAAACTTCCAACGTACACAGCCTCTCCTGCTCAATCTGGCCAGACTCAACACCGAAATTGTGGACGTCCGGCGATTGCTCCTACACTAAAGGGGCCAGCCCTGAAAGCTCTTGCTGGTCCTCATCTCCCACTGGTAACCTCTCAAACGAACCACAAACACTTGAGCTCTGAACTTGTTTAGCCTACTAAACTTTCAACGTACACAGCCTCTCCTGCTCAATCTGGCCAGAGTTCAACACCGATATTGCGAACGTCCGGCGATTGCTCCTACACTAAAGGGGCCAGCCCGGAAAGCTCTTGCTGGTCCTCATCTTCCACTGGTATCCTCTCAAACGAACCACAAACACCTGGGCTCTGAACTTGTTTACACTGCTAAAAGTTCCAAAGTCCACTTGATCTGCTGCTGAATCTGGTCAGAAATCCACACCGATGTTCGAACGTGCGGCGATTGCTCCTACACTAAAGGGACCAGCCCTGAAAGCTCTTGCTGGTCCTCATCTCCCACTGGTAACCTCTCAAACGAACCACAAACACTTGGGCTCTGAACTTGTTTAGCCTACTAAAACCTCCAACGTACACAGCCTCTCCTGCTCAATCTGGCCAAAATTCAACACCGAAATTGCGAACGTCCAGCGATTGCTCCTACACTAAAGGTGCCAGCCCTGAAAGCTCTTGCTGGTCCTCATCTCCCACTGGTAACCTCTCAAACGAACCACAAACACTTGGGCTCTGAACTTGTTTAGCCTACTAAAACTTCCAACATATACTCCCTCTCCCTGCTCAATCTGGCCAGAGTTCAACACCTAAATTGGAACGTCCAGCGATTGCTCCTACACTAAAGGTGCCAGCCCTGAAAGCTCTTGCTGGTCCTCATCTCCCACTGGTAACCTCTCAAACGAACCACAAACACTTGGGCTCTGAACTTGTTTAGCCTACGAAAACTTCCAACGTACACAGCCTCTCCTGCTCAATCTGGCCAGAGCTCAACACCGAAATTGCGAACGTCCAGCGATTGCTCCTACACTAAAGGTGCCAGCCCTGAAAGCTCTTGCTGGTCCTCATCTCCCACTGGTAACCTCTCAAACGAACCACAAACACTTGGGCTCTGAACTTGTTTAGGCTACTAAAACTTCCATCGTACAATCCCTCTCCTGCTCAATCTGGCCAGAGCTCAACACCGAAGTTGCGAACGTCCGGCGATTGCTCCTACACTAAAGGGGCCAGCCCTGAAAGCTCTTGCTGGTCCTCATCTCCCACTGGTAACCTCTCAAACGAACCACAAACACTTGGGCTCTGAACTTGTTTAGCCTACTAAAACCTCCAACGTACACAGCCTCTCCTGCTCAATCTGGCCAGAGCTCAACACCGAAATTGCGAACGTCCGGCGATTGCTCCTACACTAAAGGTGCCAGCCCTGAAAGCTCTTGCTGGTCCTCTTCTCCCACTGGTAACCTCTCAAACGAACCAAAAACACTTGGGCTCGCAACTTAGTTAGATTGCTGAAAGTTCCAACGTTCACTTTCTCTGCTGCTGAATCTGGGCAGAAATCCACACCGATATTGCAAACGTCCGGCGATTGCTCCTACACTAAAGGGGCCAGCCCGGAAAGCTCTTGCTGGTCCTCATCTTCCACTGGTAACCTCTCAAACAAACCACAAACACCTGGGCTCTGAACTTGTTTACGCTGCTAAAAGTTCCAAAGTCCACTTGATCTGCTATTGAATCTCGTCAGAAATCCACACCGATATTGCGAACGTCCGGCGATTGCTCCTACACTAAAGGTGCCAGCCCTGAAAGCTCTTGCTGGTCCTCATCTCCCACTGGTAACCTCTCAAACGAACCACAAACACTTGGGCTCTGAACTTGTTTAGCCTACGAAAACTTCCAACGTACACAGCCTCTCCCTGCTCAATCTGGCCAGAGCTCAACACCGAAATTGCGAACGTCCGGCGATGGCTCCTACACTAAAGGTGCCAGCCCTGAAAGCTCTTGCTGGTCCTCATCTCCCACTGGTAACCTCTCAAACGAACCACAAACACCTGGGCTCTGAACTTGTTTAGGCTGGTAAAAGTTCCAACGTTCACTTGCCTCTCCTGCTGAATCTGGCCAGAACTCCACACCGATATTGCGAACGTCCGGCGATTGCTCCTACACTAAAGGTGCCAGCCCTGAAAGCTCTTGCTGGTCCTCATCTCCCACTGGTAACCTCTCAAACGAACCACAAACACTTGGGCTCTGAACTTGTTTAGCCTACGAAAACTTCCAACGTACACAGCCTCTCCTGCTCAATCTGGCCAAAATTCAACACCGAAATTGCGAACGTCCGGCGATTGCTCCTACACTAAAGGTGCCAGCCCTGAAAGCTCTTGCTGGTCCTCATCTCCCACTGGTAACCTCTCAAACGAACCACAAACACTTGGGCTGTGAACTTGTTTAGCCTACTAAAACCTCCAACGTACACAGCCTCTCCTGCTCAATCTGGCCAGAGCTCAACACCTAAATTGCGAACGTCCAGCGATTGCTCCTACACTAAAGGTGCCAGCCCTGAAAGCTCTTGCTGGTCCTCATCTCCACTGGTAACCTCTCAAACGAACCAAAAACACCTCGGCTCTGAACCTGTTTACACTGCTAAAAGTTCCAAAGTCCACTTTCTCTGCTGCTGAATCTGGCCAGAAATCCACACCGATATTGCAAACGTCCGGCGATTGCTCCTACACTAAAGGGGCCAGCCCGGAAAGCTCTTGCTGGTCCTCATCTCCCACTGGTAACCTCTCAAACAAACCACAAACACCTGGGCTCTGAACTTGTTTACACTGCTAAAAGTTCCAAAGTCCACTTGATCTGCTGCTGAATCTGGTCAGAAATCCACACCGATATTGCGAACGTCCGGCGATTGCTCCTACACTAAAGGTGCCAGCCCTGAAAGCTCTTGCTGGTCCTCATCTCCCACTGGTACCTCTCAAACGAACCACAAACACTTGGGCTCTGAACTTGTTTAGCCTACTAAAACTTCCAACGTACACAGCCTCTCCTGCTCAATCTGCCCGAAATTCAACACCGAAATTGTGAACGTCCGGCGATTGCTCCTACACTAAAGGTGCCAGCCCTGAAAGCTCTTGCTGGTCCTCATCTCCCACTGGTAACCTCTCAAACGAACCACAAACACTTGGGCTCTGAACTTGTTTAGCCTACTAAAACTTCCAACGTACACAGCCTTTCCTGCTCAATATGGCCAAAATTCAACACCGAAATTGCGAACGTCCAGCGATTGCTCCTACACTAAAGGTGCCAGCCCTGAAAGCTCTTGCTGGTCCTCATCTCCCACTGGTAACCTCTCAAACGAACCACAAACACCTGGGCTCTGAACTTGTTTAGCCTACGAAACTTCCAACGTACACAGCCTCTCCTGCTCAATCTGGCCAGAGTTTCAACACCTAAATTGGGAACGTCCAGCGATTGCTCCTACACTAAAGGTGCCAGCCCTGAAAGCTCTTGCTGGTCCTCATCTCCCACTGGTAACCTCTCAAACGAACAACAAACACTTGGGCTCTGAACTTGTTAGTCTACGAAACCTTCCAACGTACAAAACCTCTCCTGCTCAATCTGGCCAGAGCTCAACACCGAAATTGCGAACGTCCGGCGATTGCTCCTACACTAAAGGTGCCAGCCCTGAAAGATCTTGCTGGTCCTCCTCTCCCACTGGTAACCTCTCAAACGAACCACAAACACTTGGGCTCTGAACTGATGAGCCTACTAAAACTTCAACGTACACAGCCTCTCCTGCTCAATCTGGCCAGAGCTCAACACCAAAATTGCGAACGTCCAGCGATTGCTCCTACACTAAAGGGGCCAGCCCTGAAAGCTCTTGCTGGTCCTCATCTCCCACTGGTAACCTCTCAAATGAACCACAAACACTTGGGCTCGGAACTTGTTTAGCCTACTAAAACTTCCAACGTACAATCCCTCTCCTGCTCAATCTGGCCAGAGCTCAACAGTGAAATTGCGAACGTCCGGCGATTGCTCCTACACTAAAGGTGCCAGCCCTGAAAGCTCTTGCTGGTCCTCATCTCCCACTGTAACCTCTCAACGAACCACAAACACTTGGGCTCTGAACTTGTTTAGCCTACTAAAACCTCCAACGTACACAGCCTCTCCTGCTCAATCTGGCCAGATCTCAACACCGAAATTGCGAACGTCCGGCGATTGCTCCTACACTAAAGGTGCCGGCACTGAAAGCTCTTGCTGGTCCTCATCTCCCACTGGTAACCTCTCAAACGAACCACAAACACTTGGGCTCTGAACTTATTTAGATTGCTGAAAGTTCCAACGTTCACTTTCTCTGCTGCTGAATCTGGCCAGAAATCCACACCGAAATTGCGAACGTCCGGCGACTGCTCCTACACTAAAGGTGCCAGCCCTGAAAGCTCTTGCTGGTCCTCATCTCCCACTGGTAACCTCTCAAACGAACCACAAACACTTGGGCTCTGAACTTGTTTAGCCTACTAAAACTTCCAACGTACACAGCCTCTCTGCTCAATCTGGCCAGAGCTCAACACCGAAATTGTGGACGTCCGGCGATTGCTCCTACACTAAAGGTGCCAGCCCTGAAAGCTCTTGCTGGTCCTCATCTCCCACTGGTAACCTCTCAAACGAACCACAAAACACTTGAGCTCTGAACTTGTTTAGCCTACTAAAACTTCCAACGTACACAGCCTCTCCTGCTCATCTGGCCAGAGCTCAACACCGAAATTGCGAACGTCCAGCGATTGCTCCTACACTAAAGGTGCCAGCCCTGAAAGCTCTTCCTGGTCCTCTTCTCCCACTGGTAACCTCTCAAACGAACCAAAAACACTTGGGCTCGGAACTTAGTTAGATTGCTGAAAGTTCCAACGTTCACTTTCTCTGCTGCTGAATCTGGGCAGAAATCCACACCGATATTGCAAACGTCCGGCGATTGCTCCTACACTAAAGGGGCCAGCCCGGAAAGCTCTTGCTGGTCCTCATCTTCCACTGGTAACCTCTCAAACAAACCACAACACCTGGGCTCTGAACTTGTTTACACTGCTAAAAGTTCCAACGTTCACTTTCTCTGCTGCTGAATCTGGGCAGAAATCCACACTGATATTGCGAACGTCCGGCGATTGCTCCTACACTAAAGGGCCAGCCCTGAAAGCTCTTGCTGGTCCTCATCTCCCACTGGTAACCTCTCAAACGAACCACAAACACTTGGGCTCTGAACTTGTTTAGCCTACTAAAACTTCCATCGTACACAGCCTTTCCTGCTCAATCTGGCCAAAATTCAACACCGAAATTGCGATCGTCCGGCGATTGCTCCTACACTAAAGGTGCCAGCCCTGAAAGCTCTTGCTGGTCCTCATGTCCCACTGGTAACCTCTCAAACGAACCACAAACACTTGGGCTCTGAACTTGTTTAGCCTACTAAAACTTCCAACGTACACAGCCTCTCCTGCTCAATCTGGCCAGAGTTCAACACCGATATTGCGAACGTCCAGCGATTGCTCCTACACTAAAGGTGCCAGCCCTGAAAGCTCTTGCTGGTCCTCATCTCCCACTGGTAACCTCTCAAACGAACCACAAACACTTGGGCTCTGAACTTGTTTAGCCTACTAAAACTTCCAACGTACACAGCCTCTCCTGCTCAATCTGACCAGAGCTCAACACCGAAATTGCGAACGTCCGGCGACTGCTCCTACACTAAAGGTGCCAGCCCTGAAAGCTCTTGCTGGTCCTCATCTCCCACTGGTAACCTCTCAAACGAACCACAAACACTTGGGCTCTGAACTTGTTTAGCCTACTAAAACTTCCAACGTACACAGCCTCTCCTGCTCAATCCGGCCAAAGCTCAACACCGAAATTGCGAACGCCCGGCGATTGCTCCTACACTAAAGGTGCCAGCCCGGAAAGCTCTTGCTGGTCCTCATCTCCCACTGGTAACCTCTCAAACGAACCTCAAACACCTGGGCTCTGAACTTGTTTAGCCTACTAAAACTTCCAACGTACACAACCTCTCCCTGCTCAATCTGGCCAGAGCTCGACACCGAAATTGCGAATGTCGGCGATTGCTCCTACACTAAAGGTGCCAGCCCTGAAAGCTCTTGCTGGTCCTCATCTCCCACTGGTAACCTCTCAAACGAACCACAAACACTTGGGCTCTGAACTTGTTTAGCCTACGAAAACTTCCAACGTAAACAGCCTCTCCTGCTCAATCTGGCCAGAGCTCAACACCGAAATTGGTAGCGATTGCTCCTACACTAAAGGTGCCAGCCCTGAAAAGCTCTTGCTGGTCCTCATCTCCCACTGGTAACCTCTCAAACGAACCACAAAACCACTTGGGCTCTGAACTTGTTTAGCCTACGAAAAACTTCCAACGTACAATCCCTCTCCTGCTCAATCTGGCCAGAGCTCAACACTGAAATTGCGAAACGTCCGGCGATTAATCCTACACTAAAGGTTGCCAGCCCGGAAAGCTCTTGCTGGTCCTCATCTCCCACTGGTAACCTCTCAAACGAACCACAAACACTTGGGCTCTGAACTTGTTTAGCCTACTAAAACCTCCAACGTACACAGCCTCTCCTGCTCAATCTGGCCAGAGCTCAACACCGAAATTGCGAACGTCCGGCGATTGCTCCTACACTAAAGGGGCCAGCCCGGAAAGCTCTTGCTGGTCCTCATCTCCCACTGGTAACCTCTCAAACAAACCACAAACACCTGGGCTCTGAACTTGTTTACACTGCTAAAAGTTCCAAAGTCCACTTGATATGCTGCTGAATCTGGTCAGAAATCCACACCGATATTGCGAACGTCCGGCGATTGCTCCTACACTAAAGGGGACCAGCCCTGAAAGCTCTTGCTGGGTCCTCATCTCCCACTGGTAACCTCTCAAAACGAACCCACAAAACACTTGGGCTCTGAAACTTGTTTAGCCTACGAAAACTTCCAACGTACACAGCCCTCTCCTGCTCAATCTGCCCGAAATTCAACACCGAAATTGTGAACGTCCGGCGATTGCTCCTACACTAAAGGTGCCAGCCCTGAAAGCTCTTGCTGGTCCTCATCTCCCACTGGTAACCTCTCAAACGAACCACAAACACTTGGGCTCTGAACTTGTTTAGCCTACTAAAAACCTCCAACGTACACAGCCCTCTCCTGCTCAATCTGGCCAGAGTTCAACACCGATATTGCGAACGTCCCAGCGATTGCTCCTACACTAAAGGTGCCAGCCCTGAAAGCTCTTGCTGGTCCTCATCTCCCACTGGTAACCTCTCAAACGAACCACAAACACTTGGGCTCTGAACTTGTTTAGCCTACTAAAAACTTCCAACGTACACAGCCTCTCCTGCTCAATCTGACCAGAGCTCAACACCGAAATTGCGAACGTCCGGCGATTGCTCCTACACTAAAGGTGCCAGCCCTGAAAGCTCTTGCTGGTCCTCATCTCCCACTGGTAACCTCTCAAACGAACCACAAAACACCTGGGCTCTGAACTTGTTTAGGCTGGTAAAAGTTACAACGTTCACTTTCTCTGCTGCTGAATCTGGCCAGAACTCCACACCGATATTGCGAACGTTCCGGCGATTGCTCCTACACTAAAGGTGCCAGCCCTGAAAGCTCTTGCTGGTCCTCATCTCCCACTGGTAACCTCTCAAACGAACCACAAACACTTGGGCTCTGAACTTGTTTAGCCTACGAAAAACTTCCAACGTACAATCCCTCTCCTGCTCAATCTGGCCAGAGCTCAACACTGAAATTGCGAACGTCCGGCGATTAATCCTACACTAAAGGTGCCAGCCCCTGAAAGCTCTTGCTGGTCCTCATCTCCCACTGGTAACCTCTCAAACGAACCACAAAACACTTGGGCTCTGAACTTGTTTAGCCCTACTAAAACCTCCAACGTACACAGCCTCTCCTGCTCAATCTGGCCAGAGCTCAACACCGAAATTGCGAACGTCCGGCGATTGCTCCTACACTAAAGGGGCCAGCCCTGAAAGCTCTTGCTGGTCCTCATCTCCCACTGGTAACCTCTCAAACAAACCACAAACACCTGGGCTCTGAACTTGTTTTACACTGCTAAAAGTTCCAAAGTCCACTTGATATGCTGCTGAATCTGGTCAGAAATCCACACCGATATTGCGAACGTCCGGCGATTGCTCCCTACACTAAAGGGGCCAGCCCTGAAAGCTCTTGCTGGTCCTCATCTCCCACTGGTAACCTCTCAAACGAACCACAAACACTTGGGCTCTGAACTTGTTTAGCCTACGAAAACTTCCAACGTACACAGCCTCTCCTGCTCAATCTGCCCGAAATTCAACACCGAAATTGTGAACGTCCGGCGATTGCTCCTACACTAAAGGTGCCAGCCCTGAAAGCTCTTGCTGGTCCTCATCTCCCACTGGTAACCTCTCAAACGAACCACAAAACACTTGGGCTCTGAACTTGTTTAGCCTACTAAAACTTTCCAACGTACACAGCCTCTCCTGCTCAATCTGACCAGAGCTCAACACCGAAATTGCGAACGTCCGGCGATTGCTCCTACACTAAAGGTGCCAGCCCTGAAAGCTCTTCCTGGTCCCTCTTCTCTCCACTGGTAACCTCTCAAACGAACCACAAACACTTGCGGCTCTGAACTTGTTTAGCCTACGAAAACTTCCAACGTACACAGCCTCTCCTGCTCAATCCGGCCAAAGCTCAACACCGAAATTGCGAACGTCCGGCGATTGCTCCTACACTAAAGGTGCCAGCCCTGAAAGCTCTTGCTGGTCCTCATCTCCCACTGGTAACCTCTCAAACGAACCACAAACACCTGGGGCTCTGAACTTGTTTAGCCTACTAAAAACTTCCAACGTACACAACCTCTCCTGCTCAATCTGGCCAGAGCTCGACACCGAAATTGCGAATGTCCGGCGATTGCTCCTACACTAAAGGTGCCAGCCCTGAAAGCTCTTGCTGGTCCTCATCTCCCACTGGTAACCTCTCAAACGAACCACAAACACTTGGGCTCTGAACTTGTTTAGCCTACGAAAAACTCCCAACGTATACCTCCCTCTCCTTCTCAATCTGGCCAGAGTTCAACACCTAAATTGGGAACGTCCAGCGATTGCTCCTACACTAAAGGTGCCAGCCCTGAAAGCTCTTGCTGGTCCTCATCTCCCACTGGTAACCTCTCAAACGAACCACAAACACTTGGGCTCTGAACTTGTTTAGCCTACTAAAACTTCCAACGTACACAGCCTCTCCTGCTCAATCTGGCCAGAGCTCAACAGCGAAATTGCGAACGTCCGGCGATTGCTCCTACACTAAAGGTGCCAGCCCTGAAAGCTCTTGCTGGTCCTCATCTCCCACTGGTAACCTCTCAAACGAACCACAAACACTTGGGCTCTGAACTTGTTTAGCCTACTAAAACTTCCAACGTACACAGCCTCTCCTGCTCAATCTGGCCAGAGCTCAACACCGAAATTGCGAACGTCCAGCGATTGCTCCTACACTAAAGGTGCCAGCCCTGAAAGCTCTTCCTGGTCCTCTTCTCCCACTGGTAACCTCTCAAACGAACCAAAAAACACTTGGGCTCGGAACTTATTTAGATTGCTGAAAGTTCCAACGTTCACTTTCTCTGCTGCTGAATCTGGCCAGAAATCCACACCGATATTGCAAACGTCTCCGGCGATTGCTCCTACACTAAAGGGGCCAGCCCGGAAAGCTCTTGCTGGTCCTCATCTTCCACTGGTAACCTCTCAAACAAAACCACAAACACCTGGGCACTGAACTTGTTTACACTGCTAAAAGTTCCAAAGTCCACTTGATCTGCTGCTGAATCTGGTCAGAAATCCACACCGATAATTGCGAACGTCCGGCGATTGCTCCTACACTAAAGGGGCCAGCCCTGAAAGCTCTTGCTGGTCCTCATCTCCCCACTGGTAACCTCTCAAACGAACCACAAACACTTGGGCTCTGAACTTGTTTAGCCTACTAAAACTTCCAACGTACACAGCCTCTCCTGCTCAATCTGGCCAGAACTCAACAGCGAAATTGCGATCGTCCGGCGATTGCTCCTACACTAAAGGTGCCAGCCCTGAAAGCTCTTGCTGGTCCCTCATCTCCCACTGGTAACCTCTCAAACGAACCACAAACACTTGGGCTCTGAACTTGTTTAGCCCTACTAAAACTTCCAACGTACACAGCCTCTCCTGCTCAATCTGGCCAGAGTTCAACACCTAAATTGGGAACGTCCAGCGATTGCTCCTACACTAAAGGTGCCAGCCCTGAAAGCTCTTGCTGGTCCCTCATCTCCCACTGGTAACCTCTCAAACGAACAACAAACACTTGGGCTCTGAACTTGTTTAGCCTACGAAACCTTCCCAACGTACACAACCTCTCCTGCTCAATCTGGCCAGAGCTCAACACCGAAATTGCGAATGTCCGGCGATTGCTCCCTACACTAAAGGTGCCAGCCCTGAAAGATCTTGGCTGGTCCTCCTCTCCCACTGGTAACCTCTCAAACGAACCACAAACACTTGGGCCTCTGAACTTGTTTAGCCTACTAAAACTTCCAACGTACACAGCCCTCTCCTGCTCAATCTGGCCAGAGCTCAACACCGAAATTGTGGACGTCCGGCGATTGCTCCTACACTAAAGGTGCCAGCCCTGAAAGCTCTTGCTGGTCCTCATCTCCCACTGGTAACCTCTCAAACGAACCACAAACACTTGAGCTCTGAACTTGTTTTAGCCTACTAAAACTTCCAACGTACACAGCCTCTCCTGCTCAATCTGGGCCAGAGTTCAACACCGATATTGCGAACGTCCGGCGATTGCTCCTACACTAAAGGGGGCCAGCCCTGAAAGCTCTTGCTGGTCCTCATCTTCCACTGGTATCCTCTCAAACGAACCACAAACACCTGGGCTCTGAACTTGTTTACACTGCTAAAAGTTCCAAAGTCCACTTTGATCTGCTGCTGAATCTGGTCAGAAATCCACACCGATGTTGCGAACGTGCGGCGATTGCTCCTACACTAAAAGGGACCAGCCCTGAAAGCTCTTGCTGGTCCTCATCTCCCACTGGTAACCTCTCAAACGAACCACAAAACACTTGGGCTCTGAACTTGTTTAGCCTACTAAAAACTTCCAACGTACACAGCCTTTTCCTGCTCAATCTGGCCAAAAATTCAACACCGAAATTGCGATCGTCCGGCGATTGCTCCTACACTAAAGGTGCCAGCCCCTGAAAGCTCTTGCTGGTCCCTCATCTCCCACTGGTAACCTCTCAAACGAACCACAAACACTTGGGCTCGGAACTTGTTTTAGCCTACTAAAACTTCCAACGTACACAGCCTCTCCTGCTCAATCTGGCCAGAGTTCAACACCTAAATTGGGAACGTCCAGCGATTGCTCCTACACTAAAGGTGCCAGCCCTGAAAGCTCTTGCTGGTCCTCATCTCCCACTGGTAACCTCTCAAACGAACAACAAAACACTTGGGCTCTGAACTTGTTTAGCCTAAGAAACCTTCCAACGTACACAACCTCTCCTGCTCAATCTGGCCAGAGCTCAACACCGAAAATTGCGAATGTCCGGCGATTGCTCCTACACTAAAGGTGCCAGCCCTGAAAGATCTTGCTGGTCCCTCCTCTCCCACTGGTAACCTCTCAAACGAACCACAAACACTTGGGCTCTGAACTTGTTTAGCCTACGAAACCTTCCAACGTACACAACCTCTCCTGCTCAATCTGGCCAGAGCTCAACACCGAAATTGCGAATGTCCGGCGATTGCTCCTACACTAAAGGTGCCAGCCCTGAAAGCTCTTGCTGGTCCTCATCTCCCACTTGGTAACCTCTCAAAACGAACCACAAAACACTTGAGCTCTGAAACTTGTTTAGCCTACTAAAACCTCCAACGTACACAGCCTCTCCTGCTCAATCTGGCCAGAGTTCAACACCGATATTGCGAACGTCCGGCGATTGCTCCTACACTAAAGGGGCCAGCCCGGAAAGCTCTTGCTGGTCTCCTCATCTCCCACTGGTAACCTCTCAAACGAACCACAAACACTTGGGCCTCTGAACTTGTTTAGCCTACTAAAAACCTCCAACGTACACAGCCTCTCCTGCTCAATCTGGCCAAAATTCAACACCGAAATTTGCGAACGTCCCAGCGATTGCTCCTACACTAAAGGTGCCAGCCCTGAAAGCTCTTGCTGGTCCTCATATCCCACTGGTAACCTCTCAAACGAACCACAAACACTTGGGCTGTGAACTTGTTTTAGCCTACGAAAACTTCCAACATATACTCCCTCTCCTGCTCAATCTGGGCCAGAGTTCAACACCTAAATTCGGGAACGTCCAGCGATTGCTCCTACACTAAAGGTGCCAGCCCTGAAAGCTCTTGCTGGTCCTCATCTCCCACTGGTAACCTCTCAAACGAACCACAAACACTTGGGCTCTGAACTTGTTTAGCCTACGAAAACTTCCAACGTACACAGCCTCTCTCTGCTCAATCTGGCCAGATCTCAACACCTAAATTGCGAACGTCCGGCGATTGCTCCTACACTAAAGGTGCCAGCCCTGAAAGCTCTTGCTGGTCCTCATCTCCCACTGGGTAACCTCTCAAACGAACCACAAACACTTGGGCTCTGAACTTGTTTAGCCTACGAAAACTTCCAACGTACACAGCCTCTCCTGCTCAATCTGGCCAGAGCTCAACACCGAAATTGCGAACGTCCAGCGATTGCTCCTACACTAAAGGTGCCAGCACTGAAAGCTCTTGCTGGTCCTCTTCTCCCACTGGTAACCTCTCAAACGAACCAAAAAACACTTGGGCTCGGAACTTATTTAGATTGCTGAAAGTTCCAACGTTCACTTTTCTCTGCTGCTGAATCTGGCCAGAAATCCACAACCGATATTGCAAACGTCCGGCGATTGCTCCTACAGTAAAGGGGCCAGCCCGGAAAGCTCTTGCTGGTCCTCACCTCCCACTGGTAACCTCTCAAAACGAACCACAAAACACTTGGGCTCTGAACTTGTTTAGCCTACTAAAACTTCCAACGTACACAGAATCTCCCTGCTCAATCTGGCCAGAGCTCAACACCGAAATTGCGGGACGTCCGGGCGATTGCTCCTACACTAAAGGTGCCAGCCCTGAAAGCTCTTGCTGGTCCTCATCTCCCACTGGTAACCTCTCAAACGAACCACAAACACTTGAGCTCTGAACTTTTTTAGCCTACTAAAACTTCCAACGTACACAGCCTCTCCTGCTCAATCTGGCCAGAGTTCAACACCGATATTGCGAACGTCCGGCGATTGCTCCTACACTAAAGGGGGCCAGCCCGGAAAGCTCTTGCTGGTCCTCATCTTCCACTGGTATCCTCTCAAACGAAACCACAAAACACCTGGGCTCTGAACTTGTTTACACTGCTAAAAGTTCCAAAGTCCCACTTGATCTGCTGCTGAATCTCGTCAGAAATCCACACCGATGTTGCGAACGTGCGGCGATTGCTCCTACACTAAAGGGACCAGCCCTGAAATCTCTTGCTGGTCCTCATCTCCCACTGGTAACCTCTCAAACGAACCACAAACACTTGGGCTCTGAACTTGTTTAGCCTACTAAAACCTCCAACGTACACAGCCTCTCCTGCTCAATCTGGCCAAAATTCAACACCAAAATTGCGAACGTCCAGCGATTGCTCCTACACTAAAGGTGCCAGCCCTGAAAGCTCTTGCTGGTCCTCATCTCCCACTGGTAACCTCTCAAACGAACCACAAACACTTGGGCTCTGAACTTGTTTAGCCTAAGAAAACTTCCAACGTATACTCCCTCTCCTGCTCAATCTGGCCAGAGTTCAACACCTAAATTGGGAACGTCCGGCTATTGCTTCCTACACTAAAGGTGCCAGCCCTGAAAGCTCTTGCTGGTCCTCATCTCCCACTGGTAACCTCTCAAACGAACCACAAACACTTGGGCTCTGAACTTGTTTAGCCTACGAAAACTTCCAACGTACACAGCCCTCTCCTGCTCAATCTGGCCAGAGCTCAACACCGAAATTGCGAACGTCCGGGCGATTGCTCCTACACTAAAGGTGCCAGCCCTGAAAGCTCTTGCTGGTCCTCATCTCCCACTGGTAACCTCTCAAACGAACCACAAACACTTGGGCTCTGACCTTGTTTTAGCCTACTAAAACTTCCAACGTACACAGCCTCTCCTGCTCAATCTGGCCAGAGCTCAACACCGAAATTGCGAACGTCCAGCGATTGCTCCTACACTAAAGGTGCCAGCACTGAAAGCTCTTGCTGGTCCTCTTCTCCCACTGGTAACCTCTCAAACGAACCAAAAACACTTGGGCTCGGAACTTATTTAGATTGCTGAAAGTTTCCAACGTTCACTTTCTCTGCTGCTGAATCTGGCCAGAAATCCACACCGATATTGCAAACGTCCGGGCGATTGCTCCTACACTAAAGGGGGCCAGCCCGGAAAGCTCTTGCTGGTCCTCATCTTCCACTGGTAACCTCTCAAACAAACCACAAACACCTGGGGCTCTGAAATTGTTTACACTGCTAAAAGTTCCAAAGTCCACTTGATCTGCTGCTGAATCTGGTCAGAAATCCACACCGATATTGCGAACGTCCGGCGATTCCTCCTACACTAAAGGGGGCCAGCCCTGAAAGCTCTTGCTGGTCCTCATCTCCCACTGGTAACCTCTCAAACGAACCACAAACACTTGGGCTCTGAATTTGTTTAGCCTACGAAAACTTCCAACGTACACAGGCCTCTCCTGCTCAATCTGGCCAAAATTCAACACCGAAATTGCGAACGTCCAGCGATTGCTCCTACACTAAAGGTGCCAGCCCTGAAAGCTCTTGCTGGGTCCTCATCTCCCACTGGTAACCTCTCAAACGAACCACAAACACTTGGCCTCTGAACTTGTTTAGCCTACTAAAAACTTCCAACGTACACAGCCTCTCCTGCTCAATCTGGCCAGAGCTCAACATCGAAATTGCGAACGTCCTGCGATTGCTCCTACACTAAAGGTGCCAGCCCTGAAAGCTCTTGCTGGTCCTCATCTCCCACTGGTAACCTCTCAAACGAACCACAAAACACCTGGGCTCTGAACTTGTTTAGGCTGGTAAAAGTTACAACGTTCACTTTCTCTGCTGCTGAATCTGGCCAGAACTCCCACACCGATATTGCGAACGTCCGGCGATTGCTCCTACACTAAAGGTGCCAGCCCTGAAAGCTCTTGCTGGTCCTCATCTCCCACTGGTAACCTCTCAAACGAACCACAAACACTTGGGGCTCGGAACTTGTTTAGCCTACTAAAACCTCCAACGTACACAGCCTCTCCTGCTCAACCTGGCCAGAGCTCAACACCGAAATTGCGAACGTCCGGCAATTGTTCCTACACTAAAGGTGCCAGCACTGAAAGCTCTTGCTGGTCCTCTTCTCCCACTGGTAACCTCTCAAACGAACCACAAACACTTGGGCTCGGAACTTAGTTAGATTGCTGAAACTTCCAACGTTCACTTTCTCTGCTGCTGAATCTGGCCAGAAATCCACACCGAAATTGCGAACGTCCGGCGATTGCTCCTACACTAAAGGTGCCAGGCCCTGAAAGCTCTTGCTGGTCCTCATCTCCCACTGGTAACCTCTCAAACGAACCACAAACACTTGGGCTCTGAACTTGTGTTTAGCCTACTAAAACTTCCAACGTACACAGCCTCTCCTGCTCAATCTGGCCAGAGTTCAACACCGAAATTGCGAACGTCCAGCGATTGCTCCTACACTAAAGGTGCCAGCCCTGAAAGCTCTTGCTGGTCCTCTTCTCCCACTGGTAAACCTCTCAAACGAACCACAAAACACTTGGGGCTCTGAACTTGTTTAGCCTACTAAAACTTCCAACGTACACAGCCTCTCCTGCTCAATCTGGGCCAGAGTTTCAACACCTTAAATTGGGGAACGTCCCCAGCGATTGCTCCTACACTAAAGGTGGCCAGCCCTGAAAGCTCTTGCTGGTCCTCATCTCCCACTGGTAACCTCTCAAACGAACAACAAACACTTGGGCTCTGAACTTGTTTAGCCTACGAAACCTTCCAACGTACACAACCTCTCCTGCTCAATCTGGGCCAGAGCTCAACACCGAAATTGCGAACGTCCGGCGATTGCTCCTACACTAAAGGTGCCAGCCCTGGAAAGATCTTGCTGGTCCTCCCTCTCCCACTGGTAACCTCTCAAACGAACCACAAACACTTGGGCTCTGAACTTGTTGAGCCTACTAAAACTTCCAACGTACACAGCCCTCTCCTGCTCAATCTGGCCAGAGCTCAACACCAAAATTGCGAACGTCCGGCGATTGCTCCTAACACTAAAGGGGCCAGCCCTGAAAGCTCTTGCTGGTCCTCATCTCCCCACTGGTAACCTCTCAAACGAACCACAAACGCCTGGGGCTCTGAACTTGTTTCGGGCTGGAAAAAGGTTCCAACGTTCACATTCTCTGCTGCTGAATCTGGCCAGAACTCCACACCGATATTGCGAACGTCCCGGCGATTGCTCCTACACTAAAGGGTGCCAGCCCTGAAAGCTCTTGCTGGTCCCTCATCTCCCACTGGTAACCTCTCAAACGAAACCACAAAACACTTGGGCTCTGAACTTGTTTAGCCTACTAAAACCTCCAACGTACACAGCCCTCTCCTGCTCAATCTGGCCAGAGCTCAACACCGAAATTGCGAAAGTCCGGCGATTGCTCCTACACTAAAGGTGCCGGCACTGAAAAGCA
>NW_026776324.1:0-41555 GCF_030936135.1 Gavia stellata | reverse complement strand
TCCCACTGGTAACCTCTCAAACGAACCACAAACACTTGGGCTCTGAACTTGTTTAGCCTACTAAAACTTCCAACGTACACTCCCTCGCCTGCTCAATCTGGCCAGAGCTCAACACCGGAATCGCGAACGTCCAGCGATTGCTCCTACACTAAAGGTGCCAGCCCTGAAAGCTCTTGCTGGTCCTCATCTCCCACTGGTAACCTCTCAAACGAACCACAAACACTTGGGCTCTGAACTTGTTTAGCCTACTAAAACTTCCAACGTACACTCCCTCGCCTGCTCAATCTGGCCAGAGCTCAACACCGGATTCGCGAACGTCCAGCGATTGCTCCTACACTAAAGGTGCCAGCCCTGAAAGCTCTTGCTGGTCCTCATCTCCCACTGGTAACCTCTCAAACGAACCACAAACACTTGGGCTCTGAACTTGTTTAGCCTACTAAAACTTCCAACGTACACTCCCTCGCCTGCTCAATCTGGCCAGAGCTCAACACCGAAATTGCGAACGTCCAGCGATTGCTCCTACACTAAAGGTGCCAGCCCTGAAAGCTCTTGCTGGTCCTCATCTCCCACTGGTAACCTCTCAAACGAACCACAAACACTTGGGCTCTGAACTTGTTTAGCCTACTAAAACTTCCAACGTACAGTCCCTCGCCTGCTCAATCTGGCCAGAGCTCAACACCGAAATTGCGAACGTCCAGCGATTGCTCCTACACTAAAGGTGCCAGCCCTGAAAGCTCTTGCTGGTCCTCATCTCCCACTGGTAACCTCTCAAACGAACCACAAACACTTGGGCTCTGAACTTGTTTAGCCTACTAAAACTTCCAACGTACACAGCCTCTCCTGCTCAATCTGGCCAGAGCTCAACACCGGAATCGCGAACGTCCAGGGATTGCTCCTACACTAAAGGTGCCAGCCCTGAAAGCTCTTGCTGGTCCTCATCTCCCACTGGTAACCTCTCAAACGAACCACAAACACTTGGGCTCTGAACTTGTTTAGCCTGCTAAAACTTCCAACGTACACAGCCTCGCCTGCTCAATCTGGCCAGAGCTCAACACCGAAATTGCGAACGTCCAGGGATTGCTCCTACACTAAAGGTGCCAGCCCTGAAAGCTCTTGCTGGTCCTCATCTCCCACTGGTAACCTCTCAAACGAACCACAAACACTTGGGCTCTGAACTTGTTTAGCCTGCTAAAACTTCCAACGTACACTCCCTCGCCTGCTCAATCTGGCCAGAGCTCAACACCGGAATCGCGAACGTCCAGCGATTGCTCCTACACTAAAGGTGCCAGCCCTGAAAGCTCTTGCTGGTCCTCATCTCCCACTGGTAACCTCTCAAACGAACCACAAACACTTGGGCTCTGAACTTGTTTAGCCTACTAAAACTTCCAACGTACACTCCCTCGCCTGCTCAATCTGGCCAGAGCTCAACACCGGATTCGCGAACGTCCAGGGATTGCTCCTACACTAAAGGTGCCAGCCCTGAAAGCTCTTGCTGGTCCTCATCTCCCACTGGTAACCTCTCAAACGAACCACAAACACTTGGGCTCTGAACTTGTTTAGCCTACTAAAACTTCCAACGTACACTCCCTCGCCTGCTCAATCTGGCCAGAGCTCAACACCGGATTGCGAACGTCCAGCCATTGCTCCTACACTAAAGGTGCCAGCCCTGAAAGCTCTTGCTGGTCCTCATCTCCCACTGGTAACCTCTCAAACGAACCACAAACACTTGGGCTCTGAACTTGTTTAGCCTACTAAAACTTCCAACGTACACAGCCTCTCCTGCTCAATCTGGCCAAAATTCAACACCGAAATTGCGAACGTCCAGCGATTGCTCCTACACTAAAGGTGCCAGCCCTGAAAGCTCTTGCTGGTCCTCATCTCCCACTGGTAACCTCTCAAACGAACCACAAACACTTGGGCTCGGAACTTGTTTAGCCTACTAAAACTTCCAACGTACACTCCCTCGCCTGCTCAATCTGGCCAGAGCTCAACACCGAAATTGCGAACATCCAGGGATTGCTCCTACACTAAAGTCGCCAGCCCTGAAAGCTCTTGCTGGTCCTCATCTCCCACTGGTAACCTCTCAAACGAACCACAAACACTTGGGCTCTGAACTTGTTTAGCCTACTAAAACTTCCAACGTACACAGCCTCTCCTGCTCAATCTGGCCAAAATTCAACACCGAAATAGCGAACGTCCAGCCATTGCTCCTACACTAAAGGTGCCAGCCCTGAAAGCTCTTGCTGGTCCTCATCTCCCACTGGTAACCTCTCAAACGAACCACAAACACTTGGGCTCTGAACTTGTTTAGCCTACTAAAACTTCCAACGTACACAGCCTCTCCTGCTCAATCTGGCCAGAGCTCAACAACGGAATCGCGAACATTCCAGCGATTGCTCCTACACTAAAGGTGCCAGCCCTGAAAGCTCTTGCTGGTCCTCATCTCCCACTGGTAACCTCTCAAACGAACCACAAACACTTGGGCTCGGAACTTGTTTAGCCTACTAAAACTTCCAACGTACACAGCCTCTCCTGCTCAATCTGGCCAGAGCTCAACACCGGAATTGCGAACGTCCAGCGATTGCTCCTACACTAAAGGTGCCAGCCCTGAAAGCTCTTGCTGGTCCTCATCTCCCACTGGTAACCTCTCAAACGAACCACAAACACTTGGGCTCTGAACTTGTTTAGCCTACTAAAACTTCCAACGTACACAGCCTCTCCTGCTCAATCTGGCCAGAGCTCAACACCGGAATCGCGAACGTCCAGCGATTGCTCCTACACTAAAGGTGCCAGCCCTGAAAGCTCTTGCTGGTCCTCATCTCCCACTGGTAACCTCTCAAACGAACCACAAACACTTGGGCTCTGAACTTGTTTAGCCTAATAAAACTTCCAGCGTACACTCCCTCGCCTGCTCAATCTGGCCAGAGCGCAAAACCAAAATTGCGATCATCCAGCGATTGCTCCTACACTAAAGGTGCCAGCCCTGAAAGCTCTTGCTGGTCCTCATCTCCCACTGGTAACCTCTCAAACGAACCACAAACACTTGGGCTCTGAACTTGTTTAGCCTACTAAAACTTCCAACGTACACTCCCTCGCCTGCTCAATCTGGCCAGAGCTCAACACCGGAATTGCGAACGTCCAGCCATTGCTCCTACACTAAAGGTGCCAGCCCTGAAAGCTCTTGCTGGTCCTCATCTCCCACTGGTAACCTCTCAAACGAACCACAAACACTTGGGCTCTGAACTTGTTTAGCCTACTAAAACTTCCAACGTACACTCCCTCGCCTGCTCAATCTGGCCAGAGCTCAACACCGAAATTGCGAACGTCCAGCGATTGCTCCTACACTAAAGGTGCCAGCCCTGAAAGCTCTTGCTGGTCCTCATCTCCCACTGGTAACCTCTCAAACGAACCACAAACACTTGGGCTCTGAACTTGTTTAGCCTACTAAAACTTCCAACGTACACTCCCTCGCCTGCTCAATCTGGCCAGAGCTCAACACCGAAATTGCGAACGTCCAGCGATTGCTCCTACACTAAAGGTGCCAGCCCTGAAAGCTCTTGCTGGTCCTCATCTCCCACTGGTAACCTCTCAAACGAACCACAAACACTTGGGCTCTGAACTTGTTTAGCCTACTAAAACTTCCAACGTACACAGCCTCTCCTGCTCAATCTGGCCAAAATTCAAAACCGAAATTGCGAACGTCCAGCGATTGCTCCTACACTAAAGGTGCCAGCCCTGAAAGCTCTTGCTGGTCCTCATCTCCCACTGGTAACCTCTCAAACGAACCACAAACACTTGGGCTCGGAACTTGTTTAGCCTACTAAAACTTCCAACGTACACTCCCTCGCCTGCTCAATCTGGCCAGAGCTCAACACCGAAATTGCGAACGTCCAGCGATTGCTCCTACACTAAAGGTGCCAGCCCTGAAAGCTCTTGCTGGTCCTCATCTCCCACTGGTAACCTCTCAAACGAACCACAAACACTTGGGCTCGGAACTTGTTTAGCCTACTAAAACTTCCAACGTACACAGCCTCTCCTGCTCAATCTGGCCAAAATTCAACACCGAAATTGCGAACGTCCAGGGATTGCTCCTACACTAAAGGTGCCAGCCCTGAAAGCTCTTGCTGGTCCTCATCTCCCACTGGTAACCTCTCAAACGAACCACAAACACTTGCGCTCTGAACTTGTTTAGCCTACTAAAACTTCCAACGTACACTCCCTCGCCTGCTCAACCTGGCTAAAAATCAACACCGAAATTGCGAACGTCCAGGGATTGCTCCTACACTAAAGGTGCCAGCCCTGAAAGCTCTTGCTGGTCCTCATCTCCCACTGGTAACCTCTCAAACGAACCACAAACACTTGGGCTCGGAACTTGTTTAGCCTACTAAAACTTCCAACGTACACAGCCTCTCCTGCTCAATCTGGCCAAAATTCAACAACGGAATCGCGAACATCCAGCGATTGCTCCTACACTAAAGGTGCCAGCCCTGAAAGCTCTTGCTGGTCCTCATCTCCCACTGGTAACCTCTCAAACGAACCACAAACACTTGGGCTCGGAACTTGTTTAGCCTACTAAAACTTCCAACGTACACAGCCTCTCCTGCTCAATCTGGCCAGAGCTCAACACCGGAATTGCGAACGTCCAGCGATTGCTCCTACACTAAAGGTGCCAGCCCTGAAAGCTCTTGCTGGTCCTCATCTCCCACTGGTAACCTCTCAAACGAACCACAAACACTTGGGCTCTGAACTTGTTTAGCCTACTAAAACTTCCAACGTACACAGCCTCTCCTGCTCAATCTGGCCAGAGCTCAACACCGGAATTGCGAACGTCCAGCGATTGCTCCTACACTAAAGGTGCCAGCCCTGAAAGCTCTTGCTGGTCCTCATCTCCCACTGGTAACCTCTCAAACGAACCACAAACACTTGGGCTCTGAACTTGTTTAGCCTACTAAAACTTCCAACGTACACAGCCTCTCCTGCTCAATCTGTCCAAAATTCAACACCGAAATTGCGAACGTCCAGGGATTGCTCCTACACTAAAGGTGCCAGCCCTGAAAGCTCTTGCTGGTCCTCATCTCCCACTGGTAACCTCTCAAACGAACCACAAACACTTGGGCTCTGAACTTGTTTAGCCTACTAAAACTTCCAACGTACACTCCCTCGCCTGCTCAATCTGGCCAGAGCTCAACACCGAAATTGCGATCGTCCAGCGATTGCTCCTACACTAAAGGTGCCAGCCCTGAAAGCTCTTGCTGGTCCTCATCTCCCACTGGTAACCTCTCAAACGAACCACAAACACTTGGGCTCTGAACTTGTTTAGCCTACTAAAACTTCCAACGTACACTCCCTCGCCTGCTCAATCTGGCCAGAGCTCAACACCGAAATAGCGAACGTCCAGCCATTGCTCCTACACTAAAGGTGCCAGCCCTGAAAGCTCTTGCTGGTCCTCATCTCCCACTGGTAACCTCTCAAACGAACCACAAACACTTGGGCTCTGAACTTGTTTAGCCTACTAAAACTTCCAACGTACACTCCCTCGCCTGCTCAATCTGGCCAGAGCTCAACACCGGAATCGCGAACGTCCAGCGATTGCTCCTACACTAAAGGTGCCAGCCCTGAAAGCTCTTGCTGGTCCTCATCTCCCACTGGTAACCTCTCAAACGAACCACAAACACTTGGGCTCTGAACTTGTTTAGCCTACTAAAACTTCCAACGTACACTCCCTCGCCTGCTCAATCTGGCCAGAGCTCAACACCGGATTGCGAACGTCCAGCCATTGCTCCTACACTAAAGGTGCCAGCCCTGAAAGCTCTTGCTGGTCCTCATCTCCCACTGGTAACCTCTCAAACGAACCACAAACACTTGGGCTCTGAACTTGTTTAGCCTACTAAAACTTCCAACGTACACTCCCTCGCCTGCTCAATCTGGCCAGAGCTCAACACCGAAATAGCGAACGTCCAGCGATTGCTTCTACACTAAAGGTGCCAGCCCTGAAAGCTCTTGCTGGTCCTCATCTCCCACTGGTAACCTCTCAAACGAACCACAAACACTTGGGCTCTGAACTTGTTTAGCCTACTAAAACTTCCAACGTACAGTCCCTCGCCTGCTCAATCTGGCCAGAGCTCAACACCGAAATTGCGAACGTCCAGCGATTGCTCCTACACTAAAGGTGCCAGCCCTGAAAGCTCTTGCTGGTCCTCATCTCCCACTGGTAACCTCTCAAACGAACCACAAACACTTGGGCTCTGAACTTGTTTAGCCTACTAAAACTTCCAACGTACACAGCCTCTCCTGCTCAATCTGGCCAGAGCTCCAACACCGGAATTGCGAACGTCCAGCGATTGCTCCTACACTAAAGGTGCCAGCCCTGAAAGCTCTTGCTGGTCCTCATCTCCCACTGGTAACCTCTCAAACGAACCACAAACACTTGGGCTCTGAACTTGTTTAGCCTAGTAAAACTTCCAACGTACAATCCCTCGCCTGCTCAATCTGGCCAGAGCGCAACACCGAAATTGCGATCGTCCAGCGATTGCTCCTACACTAAAGGTGCCAGCCCTGAAAGCTCTTGCTGGTCCTCATCTCCCACTGGTAACCTCTCAAACGAACCACAAACACTTGGGCTCTGAACTTGTTTAGCCTACTAAAACTTCCAACGTACACTCCCTCGCCTGCTCAATCTGGCCAGAGCTCAACACCGAAATAGCGAACGTCCAGCCATTGCTCCTACACTAAAGGTGCCAGCCCTGAAAGCTCTTGCTGGTCCTCATCTCCCACTGGTAACCTCTCAAACGAACCACAAACACTTGGGCTCTGAACTTGTTTAGCCTACTAAAACTTCCAACGTACACTCCCTCGCCTGCTCAATCTGGCCAGAGCTCAACACCGGAATCGCGAACGTCCAGCGATTGCTCCTACACTAAAGGTGCCAGCCCTGAAAGCTCTTGCTGGTCCTCATCTCCCACTGGTAACCTCTCAAACGAACCACAAACACTTGGGCTCTGAACTTGTTTAGCCTACTAAAACTTCCAACGTACACTCCCTCGCCTGCTCAATCTGGCCAGAGCTCAACACCGGATTGCGAACGTCCAGCCATTGCTCCTACACTAAAGGTGCCAGCCCTGAAAGCTCTTGCTGGTCCTCATCTCCCACTGGTAACCTCTCAAACGAACCACAAACACTTGGGCTCTGAACTTGTTTAGCCTACTAAAACTTCCAACGTACACAGCCTCTCCTGCTCAATCTGGCCAGAGCTCCAACACCGGAATTGCGAACGTCCAGCGATTGCTCCTACACTAAAGGTGCCAGCCCTGAAAGCTCTTGCTGGTCCTCATCTCCCACTGGTAACCTCTCAAACGAACCACAAACACTTGGGCTCTGAACTTGTTTAGCCTAGTAAAACTTCCAACGTACAATCCCTCGCCTGCTCAATCTGGCCAGAGCGCAACACCGAAATTGCGATCGTCCAGCGATTGCTCCTACACTAAAGGTGCCAGCCCTGAAAGCTCTTGCTGGTCCTCATCTCCCACTGGTAACCTCTCAAACGAACCACAAACACTTGGGCTCTGAACTTGTTTAGCCTACTAAAACTTCCAACGTACACTCCCTCGCCTGCTCAATCTGGCCAGAGCTCAACACCGAAATAGCGAACGTCCAGCCATTGCTCCTACACTAAAGGTGCCAGCCCTGAAAGCTCTTGCTGGTCCTCATCTCCCACTGGTAACCTCTCAAACGAACCACAAACACTTGGGCTCTGAACTTGTTTAGCCTACTAAAACTTCCAACGTACACTCCCTCGCCTGCTCAATCTGGCCAGAGCTCAACACCGGAATCGCGAACGTCCAGCGATTGCTCCTACACTAAAGGTGCCAGCCCTGAAAGCTCTTGCTGGTCCTCATCTCCCACTGGTAACCTCTCAAACGAACCACAAACACTTGGGCTCTGAACTTGTTTAGCCTACTAAAACTTCCAACGTACACTCCCTCGCCTGCTCAATCTGGCCAGAGCTCAACACCGGATTGCGAACGTCCAGCCATTGCTCCTACACTAAAGGTGCCAGCCCTGAAAGCTCTTGCTGGTCCTCATCTCCCACTGGTAACCTCTCAAACGAACCACAAACACTTGGGCTCTGAACTTGTTTAGCCTACTAAAACTTCCAACGTACACAGCCTCTCCTGCTCAATCTGGCCAAAATTCAACACCGAAATTGCGAACGTCCAGCGATTGCTCCTACACTAAAGGTGCCAGCCCTGAAAGCTCTTGCTGGTCCTCATCTCCCACTGGTAACCTCTCAAACGAACCACAAACACTTGGGCTCTGAACTTGTTTAGCCTACTAAAACTTCCAACGTACACTCCCTCGCCTGCTCAATCTGGCCAGAGCTCAACACCGAAATTGCGAACATCCAGGGATTGCTCCTACACTAAAGTTGCCAGCCCTGAAAGCTCTTGCTGGTCCTCATCTCCCACTGGTAACCTCTCAAACGAACCACAAACACTTGGGCTCGGAACTTGTTTAGCCTACTAAAACTTCCAACGTACACAGCCTCTCCTGCTCAATCTGGCCAAAATTCAACACCGAAATAGCGAACGTCCAGCCATTGCTCCTACACTAAAGGTGCCAGCCCTGAAAGCTCTTGCTGGTCCTCATCTCCCACTGGTAACCTCTCAAACGAACCACAAACACTTGGGCTCTGAACTTGTTTAGCCTACTAAAACTTCCAACGTACACTCCCTCGCCTGCTCAATCTGGCCAGAGCTCAACAACGGAATCGCGAACATCCAGCGATTGCTCCTACACTAAAGGTGCCAGCCCTGAAAGCTCTTGCTGGTCCTCATCTCCCACTGGTAACCTCTCAAACGAACCACAAACACTTGGGCTCGGAACTTGTTTAGCCTACTAAAACTTCCAACGTACACAGCCTCTCCTGCTCAATCTGGCCAGAGCTCAACACCGGAATTGCGAACGTCCAGCGATTGCTCCTACACTAAAGGTGCCAGCCCTGAAAGCTCTTGCTGGTCCTCATCTCCCACTGGTAACCTCTCAAACGAACCACAAACACTTGGGCTCTGAACTTGTTTAGCCTACTAAAACTTCCAACGTACACAGCCTCTCCTGCTCAATCTGGCCAGAGCTCAACACCGGAATCGCGAACGTCCAGCGATTGCTCCTACACTAAAGGTGCCAGCCCTGAAAGCTCTTGCTGGTCCTCATCTCCCACTGGTAACCTCTCAAACGAACCACAAACACTTGGGCTCTGAACTTGTTTAGCCTAATAAAACTTCCAGCGTACACTCCCTCGCCTGCTCAATCTGGCCAGAGCGCAAAACCAAAATTGCGATCATCCAGCGATTGCTCCTACACTAAAGGTGCCAGCCCTGAAAGCTCTTGCTGGTCCTCATCTCCCACTGGTAACCTCTCAAACGAACCACAAACACTTGGGCTCTGAACTTGTTTAGCCTACTAAAACTTCCAACGTACACTCCCTCGCCTGCTCAATCTGGCCAGAGCTCAACACCGGAATTGCGAACGTCCAGCCATTGCTCCTACACTAAAGGTGCCAGCCCTGAAAGCTCTTGCTGGTCCTCATCTCCCACTGGTAACCTCTCAAACGAACCACAAACACTTGGGCTCTGAACTTGTTTAGCCTACTAAAACTTCCAACGTACACTCCCTCGCCTGCTCAATCTGGCCAGAGCGCAACACCGAAATTGCGAACGTCCAGGGATTGCTCCTACACTAAAGGTGCCAGCCCTGAAAGCTCTTGCTGGTCCTCATCTCCCACTGGTAACCTCTCAAACGAACCACAAACACTTGGGCTCTGAACTTGTTTAGCCTACTAAAACTTCCAACGTACACTCCCTCGCCTGCTCAATCTGGCCAGAGCTCAACACCGAAATTGCGAACGTCCAGCGATTGCTCCTACACTAAAGGTGCCAGCCCTGAAAGCTCTTGCTGGTCCTCATCTCCCACTGGTAACCTCTCAAACGAACCACAAACACTTGGGCTCTGAACTTGTTTAGCCTACTAAAACTTCCAACGTACACAGCCTCTCCTGCTCAATCTGGCCAAAATTCAAAACCGAAATTGCGAACGTCCAGCGATTGCTCCTACACTAAAGGTGCCAGCCCTGAAAGCTCTTGCTGGTCCTCATCTCCCACTGGTAACCTCTCAAACGAACCACAAACACTTGGGCTCGGAACTTGTTTAGCCTACTAAAACTTCCAACGTACACTCCCTCGCCTGCTCAATCTGGCCAGAGCTCAACACCGAAATAGCGAACGTCCAGCGATTGCTCCTACACTAAAGGTGCCAGCCCTGAAAGCTCTTGCTGGTCCTCATCTCCCACTGGTAACCTCTCAAACGAACCACAAACACTTGGGCTCGGAACTTGTTTAGCCTACTAAAACTTCCAACGTACACTCCCTCGCCTGCTCAATCTGGCCAGAGCTCAACACCGAAATTGCGAACGTCCAGCGATTGCTCCTACACTAAAGGTGCCAGCCCTGAAAGCTCTTGCTGGTCCTCATCTCCCACTGGTAACCTCTCAAACGAACCACAAACACTTGGGCTCGGAACTTGTTTAGCCTACTAAAACTTCCAACGTACACAGCCTCTCCTGCTCAATCTGGCCAAAATTCAACACCGAAATTGCGAACGTCCAGGGATTGCTCCTACACTAAAGGTGCCAGCCCTGAAAGCTCTTGCTGGTCCTCATCTCCCACTGGTAACCTCTCAAACGAACGACAAACACTTGAGCTCTGAACTTGTTTAGCCTACTAAAACTTCCAACGTACACTCCCTCGCCTGCTCAACCTGGCTAAAAATCAACACCGAAATTGCGAACGTCCAGGGATTGCTCCTACACTAAAGGTGCCAGCCCTGAAAGCTCTTGCTGGTCCTCATCTCCCACTGGTAACCTCTCAAACGAACCACAAACACTTGGGCTCGGAACTTGTTTAGCCTACTAAAACTTCCAACGTACACAGCCTCTCCTGCTCAATCTGGCCAAAATTCAACACCGAAATAGCGAACGTCCAGCCATTGCTCCTACACTAAAGGTGCCAGCCCTGAAAGCTCTTGCTGGTCCTCATCTCCCACTGGTAACCTCTCAAACGAACCACACACACTTGGGCTCTGAACTTGTTTAGCCTACTAAAACTTCCAACGTACACAGCCTCTCCTGCTCAATCTGGCCAGAGCTCAACAACGGAATCGCGAACATCCAGCGATTGCTCCTACACTAAAGGTGCCAGCCCTGAAAGCTCTTGCTGGTCCTCATCTCCCACTGGTAACCTCTCAAACGAACCACAAACACTTGGGCTCGGAACTTGTTTAGCCTACTAAAACTTCCAACGTACACAGCCTCTCCTGCTCAATCTGGCCAGAGCTCAACACCGGAATTGCGAACGTCCAGCGATTGCTCCTACACTAAAGGTGCCAGCCCTGAAAGCTCTTGCTGGTCCTCATCTCCCACTGGTAACCTCTCAAACGAACCACAAACACTTGGGCTCTGAACTTGTTTAGCCTACTAAAACTTCCAACGTACACAGCCTCTCCTGCTCAATCTGGCCAAAATTCAACACCGAAATTGCGAACGTCCAGCGATTGCTCCTACACTAAAGGTGCCAGCCCTGAAAGCTCTTGCTGGTCCTCATCTCCCACTGGTAACCTCTCAAACGAACCACAAACACTTGGGCTCTGAACTTGTTTAGCCTAATAAAACTTCCAGCGTACACTCCCTCGCCTGCTCAATCTGGCCAGAGCGCAAAACCAAAATTGCGATTGTCCAGCGATTGCTCCTACACTAAAGGTGCCAGCCCTGAAAGCTCTTGCTGGTCCTCATCTCCCACTGGTAACCTCTCAAACGAACCACAAACACTTGGGCTCTGAACTTGTTTAGCCTACTAAAACTTCCAACGTACACTCCCTCGCCTGCTCAATCTGGCCAGAGCTCAACACCGAAATTGCGAACGTCCAGCCATTGCTCCTACACTAAAGGTGCCAGCCCTGAAAGCTCTTGCTGGTCCTCATCTCCCACTGGTAACCTCTCAAACGAACCACAAACACTTGGGCTCTGAACTTGTTTAGCCTACTAAAACTTCCAACGTACACTCCCTCGCCTGCTCAATCTGGCCAGAGCGCAACACCGAAATTGCGAACGTCCAGCGATTGCTCCTACACTAAAGGTGCCAGCCCTGAAAGCTCTTGCTGGTCCTCATCTCCCACTGGTAACCTCTCAAACGAACCACAAACACTTGGGCTCTGAACTTGTTTAGCCTACTAAAACTTCCAACGTACACTCCCTCGCCTGCTCAATCTGGCCAGAGCTCAACACCGAAATTGCGAACGTCCAGCGATTGCTCCTACACTAAAGGTGCCAGCCCTGAAAGCTCTTGCTGGTCCTCATCTCCCACTGGTAACCTCTCAAACGAACCACAAACACTTGGGCTCTGAACTTGTTTAGCCTACTAAAACTTCCAACGTACACAGCCTCTCCTGCTCAATCTGGCCAAAATTCAAACCGAAATTGCGAACGTCCAGGGATTGCTCCTACACTAAAGGTGCCAGCCCTGAAAGCTCTTGCTGGTCCTCATCTCCCACTGGTAACCTCTCAAACGAACCACAAACACTTGGGCTCGGAACTTGTTTAGCCTACTAAAACTTCCAACGTACACTCCCTCGCCTGCTCAATCTGGCCAGAGCTCAACACCGAAATAGCGAACGTCCAGCGATTGCTCCTACACTAAAGGTGCCAGCCCTGAAAGCTCTTGCTGGTCCTCATCTCCCACTGGTAACCTCTCAAACGAACCACAAACACTTGGGCTCGGAACTTGTTTAGCCTACTAAAACTTCCAACGTACACTCCCTCGCCTGCTCAATCTGGCCAGAGCTCAACACCGAAATTGCGAACGTCCAGCGATTGCTCCTACACTAAAGGTGCCAGCCCTGAAAGCTCTTGCTGGTCCTCATCTCCCACTGGTAACCTCTCAAACGAACCACAAACACTTGGGCTCGGAACTTGTTTAGCCTACTAAAACTTCCAACGTACACAGCCTCTCCTGCTCAATCTGGCCAAAATTCAACACCGAAATTGCGAACGTCCAGGGATTGCTCCTACACTAAAGGTGCCAGCCCTGAAAGCTCTTGCTGGTCCTCATCTCCCACTGGTAACCTCTCAAACGAACCACAAACACTTGGGCTCTGAACTTGTTTAGCCTACTAAAACTTCCAACGTACACTCCCTCGCCTGCTCAACCTGGCTAAAAATCAACACCGAAATTGCGAACGTCCAGGGATTGCTCCTACACTAAAGGTGCCAGCCCTGAAAGCTCTTGCTGGTCCTCATCTCCCACTGGTAACCTCTCAAACGAACCACAAACACTTGGGCTCGGAACTTGTTTAGCCTACTAAAACTTCCAACGTACACAGCCTCTCCTGCTCAATCTGGCCAAAATTCAACACCGAAATTGCGAACGTCCAGCGATTGCTCCTACACTAAAGGCGCCAGCCCTGAAAGCTCTTGCTGGTCCTCATCTCCCACTGGTAACCTCTCAAACGAACCACAAACACTTGCGCTCTGAACTTGTTTAGCCTACTAAAACTTCAACGTACACAGCCTCTCCTCCTCAATCTGGCCAAAATTCAACTCCGAAATTGCGAACGTCCAGCGATTGCTCCTACACTAAAGGTGTCAGCCTGAAAGCTCTTGCTGGTCCTCATCTCCCACTGGTAACCTCTCAAACGAACCACAAACACTTGGGCTCGGAACTTGTTTAGCCTACTAAAACTTCCAACGTACACTCCCTCGCCTGCTCAATCTGGCCAGAGCTCAACACCGGAATTGCGAACGTCCAGCGATTGCTCCTACACTAAAGGTGCCAGCCCTGAAAGCTCTTGCTGGTCCTCATCTCCCACTGGTAACCTCTCAAACGAACCACAAACACTTGGGTTCTGAACTTGTTTAGCCTACTAAAACTTCCAACGTACACAAGCCTCTCCTGCTCAATTTGGCCAGAGCTCAACACCGGAATTGCGAACGTCCAGCGATTGCTCCTACACTAAAGGTGCCAGCCCTGAAAGCTCTTGCTGGTCCTCATCTCCCACTGGTAACCTCTCAAACGAACCACAAACACTTGGCTCTGAACTTGTTTAGCCTACTAAAACTTCCAACGTACACAGCCTCTCCTGCTCAATCTGGCCAGTGCTCAACACCGGAATTGCGAACGTCCAGCGATTGCTCCTACAATAAAGGTGCCAGCCCTGAAAGCTCTTGCTGGTCCTCATCTCCCACTGGTAACCTCTCAAACGAACCACAAACACTTGGGCTCTGAACTTGTTTAGCCTACTAAAACTTCCAACGTACACAGCCTCTCCTGCTCAATCTGTCCAAAATTCAACACCGAAATTGCGAACGTCCAGCGATTGCTCCTACACTAAAGGTGCCAGCCCTGAAAGCTCTTGCTGGTCCTCATCTCCCACTGGTAACCTCTCAAACGAACCACAAACACTTGGGCTCTGAACTTGTTTAGCCTAGTAAAACTTCCAACGTACACTCCCTCGCCTGCTCAATCTGGCCAGAGCGCAACACCGGAATTGCGAACGTCCAGCATTGCTCCTACACTAAAGGTGCCAGCCCTGAAAGCTCTTGCTGGTCCTCATCTCCCACTGGTAACCTCTCAAACGAACCACAAACACTTGGGCTCTGAACTTGTTTAGCCTACTAAAACTTCCAACGTACACTCCCTCGCCTGCTCAATCTGGCCAGAGCGCAACACCGAAATTGCGAACGTCCAGCGATTGCTCCTACACTAAAGGTGCCAGCCCTGAAAGCTCTTGCTGGTCCTCATCTCCCACTGGTAACCTCTCAAACGAACCACAAACACTTGGGCTCTGAACTTGTTTAGCCTACTAAAACTTCCAACGTACACTCCCTCGCCTGCTCAATCTGGCCAGAGCTCAACACCGAAATTGCGAACGTCCAGCGATTGCTCCTACACTAAAGGTGCCAGCCCTGAAAGCTCTTGCTGGTCCTCATCTCCCACTGGTAACCTCTCAAACGAACCACAAACACTTGGGCTCTGAACTTGTTTAGCCTACTAAAACTTCCAACGTACACAGCCTCTCCTGCTCAATCTGGCCAGAGCTCAACACCGGAATTGCGAACGTCCAGCGATTGCTCCTACACTAAAGGTGCCAGCCCTGAAAGCTCTTGCTGGTCCTCATCTCCCACTGGTAACCTCTCAAACGAACCACAAACACTTGGGCTCTGAACTTGTTTAGCCTACTAAAACTTCCAACGTACACTCCCTCGCCTGCTCAATCTGGCCAGAGCTCAACACCGAAATTGCGAACGTCCAGCGATTGCTCCTACACTAAAGGTGCCAGCCCTGAAAGCTCTTGCTGGTCCTCATCTCCCACTGGTAACCTCTCAAACGAACCACAAACACTTGGGCTCGGAACTTGTTTAGCCTACTAAAACTTCCAACGTACACTCCCTCGCCTGCTCAATCTGGCCAGAGCTCAACACCGAAATTGCGAACGTCCAGCGATTGCTCCTACACTAAAGGTGCCAGCCCTGAAAGCTCTTGCTGGTCCTCATCTCCCACTGGTAACCTCTCAAACGAACCACAAACACTTGGGCTCTGAACTTGTTTAGCCTACTAAAACTTCCAACGTACACAGCCTCTCCTGCTCAATCTGGCCAAAATTCAACACCGAAATTGCGAACGTCCAGGGATTGCTCCTACACTAAAGGTGCCAGCCCTGAAAGCTCTTGCTGGTCCTCATCTCCCACTGGTAACCTCTCAAACGAACCACAAACACTTGCGCTCTGAACTTGTTTAGCCTACTAAAACTTCCAACGTACACTCCCTCGCCTGCTCAACCTGGCTAAAAATCAACACCGAAATTGCGAACGTCCAGGGATTGCTCCTACACTAAAGGTGCCAGCCCTGAAAGCTCTTGCTGGTCCTCATCTCCCACTGGTAACCTCTCAAACGAACCACAAACACTTGGGCTCTGAACTTGTTTAGCCTACTAAAACTTCCAACGTACACAGCCTCTCCTGCTCAATCTGGCCAAAATTCAAAACCGAAATTGCGAACGTCCAGCGATTGCTCCTACACTAAAGGTGCCAGCCCTGAAAGCTCTTGCTGGTCCTCATCTCCCACTGGTAACCTCTCAAACGAACCACAAACACTTGGGCTCGGAACTTGTTTAGCCTACTAAAACTTCCAACGTACACAGCCTCTCCTGCTCAATCTGGCCAAAATTCAACTCCGAAATTGCGAACGTCCAGCGATTGCTCCTACACTAAAGGTGTCAGCCCTGAAAGCTCTTGCTGGTCCTCATCTCCCACTGGTAACCTCTCAAACGAACCACAAACACTTGGGCTCGGAACTTGTTTAGCCTACTAAAACTTCCAACGTACACAGCCTCTCCTGCTCAATCTGGCCAGAGCTCAACACCGGAATTGCGAACGTCCAGGGGTTGCTCCTACACTAAAGGTGCCAGCCCTGAAAGCTCTTGCTGGTCCTCATCTCCCACTGGTAACCTCTCAAACGAACCACAAACACTTGGGCTCTGAACTTGTTTAGCCTACTAAAACTTCCAACGTACACAGCCTCTCCTGCTCAATTTGGCCAGAGCTCAACACCGGAATTGCGAACGTCCAGCGATTGCTCCTACACTAAAGGTGCCAGCCCTGAAAGCTCTTGCTGGTCCTCATCTCCCACTGGTAACCTCTCAAACGAACCACAAACACTTGGGCTCTGAACTTGTTTAGCCTACTAAAACTTCCAACGTACACAGCCTCTCCTGCTCAATCTGGCCAGAGCTCAACACCGGAATTGCGAACGTCCAGCGATTGCTCCTACACTAAAGGTGCCAGCCCTGAAAGCTCTTGCTGGTCCTCATCTCCCACTGGTAACCTCTCAAACGAACCACAAACACTTGGGCTCTGAACTTGTTTAGCCTAGTAAAACTTCCAACGTACACTCCCTCGCCTGCTCAATCTGTCCAAAATTCAACACCGAAATTGCGATCGTCCAGCGATTGCTCCTACACTAAAGGTGCCAGCCCTGAAAGCTCTTGCTGGTCCTCATCTCCCACTGGTAACCTCTCAAACGAACCACAAACACTTGGGCTCTGAACTTGTTTAGCCTAGTAAAACTTCCAACGTACACTCCCTCGCCTGCTCAATCTGGCCAGAGCGCAACACCGGAATTGCGAACGTCCAGCCATTGCTCCTACACTAAAGGTGCCAGCCCTGAAAGCTCTTGCTGGTCCTCATCTCCCACTGGTAACCTCTCAAACGAACCACAAACACTTGGGCTCTGAACTTGTTTAGCCTACTAAAACTTCCAACGTACACTCCCTCGCCTGCTCAATCTGGCCAGAGCGCAACACCGAAATTGCGAACGTCCAGCGATTGCTCCTACACTAAAGGTGCCAGCCCTGAAAGCTCTTGCTGGTCCTCATCTCCCACTGGTAACCTCTCAAACGAACCACAAACACTTGGGCTCTGAACTTGTTTAGCCTTCTAAAACTTCCAACGTACACTCCCTCGCCTGCTCAATCTGGCCAGAGCTCAACACCGAAATTGCGAACGTCCAGCGATTGCTCCTACACTAAAGGTGCCAGCCCTGAAAGCTCTTGCTGGTCCTCATCTCCCACTGGTAACCTCTCAAACGAACCACAAACACTTGCGCTCTGAACTTGTTTAGCCTACTAAAACTTCCAACGTACACTCCCTCGCCTGCTCAACCTGGCTAAAAATCAACACCGAAATTGCGAACGTCCAGGGATTGCTCCTACACTAAAGGTGCCAGCCCTGAAAGCTCTTGCTGGTCCTCATCTCCCACTGGTAACCTCTCAAACGAACCACAAACACTTGGGCTCTGAACTTGTTTAGCCTACTAAAACTTCCAACGTACACAGCCTCTCCTGCTCAATCTGGCCAAAATTCAACACCGAAATTGCGAACGTCCAGCGATTGCTCCTACACTAAAGGTGCCAGCCCTGAAAGCTCTTGCTGGTCCTCATCTCCCACTGGTAACCTCTCAAACGAACCACAAACACTTGGGCTCGGAACTTGTTTAGCCTACTAAAACTTCCAACGTACACAGCCTCTCCTGCTCAATCTGGCCAAAATTCAACTCCGAAATTGCGAACGTCCAGCGATTGCTCCTACACTAAAGGTGTCAGCCCTGAAAGCTCTTGCTGGTCCTCATCTCCCACTGGTAACCTCTCAAACGAACCACAAACACTTGGGCTCGGAACTTGTTTAGCCTACTAAAACTTCCAACGTACACAGCCTCTCCTGCTCAATCTGGCCAGAGCTCAACACCGGAATTGCGAACGTCCAGGGGTTGCTCCTACACTAAAGGTGCCAGCCCTGAAAGCTCTTGCTGGTCCTCATCTCCCACTGGTAACCTCTCAAACGAACCACAAACACTTGGGCTCTGAACTTGTTTAGCCTACTAAAACTTCCAACGTACACAGCCTCTCCTGCTCAATTTGGCCAGAGCTCAACACCGGAATTGCGAACGTCCAGCGATTGCTCCTACACTAAAGGTGCCAGCCCTGAAAGCTCTTGCTGGTCCTCATCTCCCACTGGTAACCTCTCAAACGAACCACAAACACTTGGGCTCTGAACTTGTTTAGCCTACTAAAACTTCCAACGTACACAGCCTCTCCTGCTCAATCTGGCCAGAGCTCAACACCGGAATTGCGAACGTCCAGCGATTGCTCCTACACTAAAGGTGCCAGCCCTGAAAGCTCTTGCTGGTCCTCATCTCCCACTGGTAACCTCTCAAACGAACCACAAACACTTGGGCTCTGAACTTGTTTAGCCTAGTAAAACTTCCAACGTACACTCCCTCGCCTGCTCAATCTGTCCAAAATTCAACACCGAAATTGCGATCGTCCAGCGATTGCTCCTACACTAAAGGTGCCAGCCCTGAAAGCTCTTGCTGGTCCTCATCTCCCACTGGTAACCTCTCAAACGAACCACAAACACTTGGGCTCTGAACTTGTTTAGCCTACTAAAACTTCCAACGTACACTCCCTCGCCTGCTCAATCTGGCCAGAGCTCAACACCGAAATAGCGAACGTCCAGCGATTGCTCCTACACTAAAGGTGCCAGCCCTGAAAGCTCTTGCTGGTCCTCATCTCCCACTGGTAACCTCTCAAACGAACCACAAACACTTGGGCTCTGAACTTGTTTAGCCTACTAAAACTTCCAACGTACACTCCCTCGCCTGCTCAATCTGGCCAGAGCTCAACACTGGAATTGCGAACGTCCAGGGATTGCTCCTACACTAAAGGTGCCAGCCCTGAAAGCTCTTGCTGGTCCTCATCTCCCACTGGTAACCTCTCAAACGAACCACAAACACTTGGGCTCTGAACTTGTTTAGCCTACTAAAACTTCCAACGTACACTCCCTCGCCTGCTCAATCTGGCCAGAGCTCAACACCGAAATAGCGAACGTCCAGCGATTGCTCCTACACTAAAGGTGCCAGCCCTGAAAGCTCTTGCTGGTCCTCATCTCCCACTGGTAACCTCTCAAACGAACCACAAACACTTGGGCTCTGAACTTGTTTAGCCTACTAAAACTTCCAACGTACACTCCCTCGCCTGCTCAATCTGGCCAGAGCTCAACACCGAAATTGCGAACGTCCAGCGATTGCTCCTACACTAAAGGTGCCAGCCCTGAAAGCTCTTGCTGGTCCTCATCTCCCACTGGTAACCTCTCAAACGAACCACAAACACTTGGGCTCTGAACTTGTTTAGCCTACTAAAACTTCCAACGTACACAGCCTCTCCTGCTCAATCTGGCCAAAATTCAACACCGAAATTGCGAACGTCCAGCGATTGCTCCTACACTAAAGGTGCCAGCCCTGAAAGCTCTTGCTGGTCCTCATCTCCCACTGGTAACCTCTCAAACGAACCACAAACACTTGGGCTCTGAACTTGTTTAGCTTACTAAAACTTCCAACGTACACTCCCTCGCCTGCTCAATCTGGCCAGAGCTCAACACCGGAATTGCGAACGTCCAGCCATTGCTCCTACACTAAAGGTGCCAGCCCTGAAAGCTCTTGCTGGTCCTCATCTCCCACTGGTAACCTCTCAAACGAACCACAAACACTTGGGCTCTGAACTTGTTTAGCCTACTAAAACTTCCAACGTACACAGCCTCTCCTGCTCAATCTGGCCAAAATTCAACACCGAAATTGCGAACGTCCAGCGATTGCTCCTACACTAAAGGTGCCAGCCCTGAAAGCTCTTGCTGGTCCTCATCTCCCACTGGTAACCTCTCAAACGAACCACAAACACTTGGGCTCGGAACTTGTTTAGCCTACTAAAACTTCCAACGTACACAGCCTCTCCTGCTCAATCTGGCCAAAATTCAACACCGAAATTGCGAACGTCCAGGATTGCTCCTACACTAAAGGTGCCAGCCCTGAAAGCTCTTGCTGGTCCTCATCTCCCACTGGTAACCTCTCAAACGAACCACAAACACTTGGGCTCGGAACTTGTTTAGCCTACTAAAACTTCCAACGTACACAGCCTCTCCTGCTCAATCTGGCCAGAGCTCAACACCGGAATTGCGAACGTCCAGCGATTGCTCCTACACTAAAGGTGCCAGCCCTGAAAGCTCTTGCTGGTCCTCATCTCCCACTGGTAACCTCTCAAACGAACCACAAACACTTGGGCTCTGAACTTGTTTAGCCTACTAAAACTTCCAACGTACACAGCCTCTCCTGCTCAATCTGGCCAGAGCTCAACACCGGAATTGCGAACGTCCAGCGATTGCTCCTACACTAAAGGTGCCAGCCCTGAAAGCTCTTGCTGGTCCTCATCTCCCACTGGTAACCTCTCAAACGAACCACAAACACTTGGGCTCTGAACTTGTTTAGCCTACTAAAACTTCCAACGTACACAGCCTCTCCTGCTCAATCTGGCCAGAGCTCCAACACCGGAATCGCGAACGTCCAGCGATTGCTCCTACACTAAAGGTGCCAGCCCTGAAAGCTCTTGCTGGTCCTCATCTCCCACTGGTAACCTCTCAAACGAACCACAAACACTTGGGCTCTGAACTTGTTTAGCCTACTAAAACTTCCAGCGTACACTCCCTCGCCTGCTCAATCTGGCCAGAGCTCAACACCGGAATTGCGAAAGTCCAGGGATTGCTCCTACACTAAAGGTGCCAGCCCTGAAAGCTCTTGCTGGTCCTCATCTCCCACTGGTAACCTCTCAAACGAACCACAAACACTTGGGCTCTGAACTTGTTTAGCCTACTAAAACTTCCAACGTACACTCCCTCGCCTGCTCAATCTGGCCAGAGCTCAACACTGGAATTGCGAAAGTCCAGGGATTGCTCCTACACTAAAGGTGCCAGCCCTGAAAGCTCTTGCTGGTCCTCATCTCCCACTGGTAACCTCTCAAACGAACCACAAACACTTGGGCTCGGAACTTGTTTAGCCTACTAAAACTTCCAACGTACACTCCCTCGCCTGCTCAATCTGGCCAGAGCTCAACACCGAAATAGCGAACGTCCAGCGATTGCTCCTACACTAAAGGTGCCAGCCCTGAAAGCTCTTGCTGGTCCTCATCTCCCACTGGTAACCTCTCAAACGAACCACAAACACTTGGGCTCGGAACTTGTTTAGCCTACTAAAACTTCCAATGTACACTCCCTCGCCTGCTCAATCTGGCCAGAGCTCAACACCGAAATTGCGAACGTCCAGCGATTGCTCCTACACTAAAGGTGCCAGCCCTGAAAGCTCTTGCTGGTCCTCATCTCCCACTGGTAACCTCTCAAACGAACCACAAACACTTGGGCTCTGAACTTGTTTAGCCTACTAAAACTTCCAACGTACACTCCCTCGCCTGCTCAATCTGGCCAAAATTCAACACCGAAATTGCGAACGTCCAGCGATTGCTCCTACACTAAAGGTGCCAGCCCTGAAAGCTCTTGCTGGTCCTCATCTCCCACTGGTAACCTCTCAAACGAACCACAAGCACTTGGGCTCTGAACTTGTTTAGCCTACTAAAACTTCCAACGTACACAGCCTCTCCTGCTCAATCTGGCCAGAGCTCAACACCGGAATTGCGAACGTCCAGCGATTGCTCCTACACTAAAGGTGCCAGCCCTGAAAGCTCTTGCTGGTCCTCATCTCCCACTGGTAACCTCTCAAACGAACCACAAACACTTGGGCTCGGAACTTGTTTAGCCTACTAAAACTTCCAACGTACACAGCCTCTCCTGCTCAATCTGGCCAAAATTCAACACCGAAATTGCGAACGTCCAGCGATTGCTCCTACACTAAAGGTGCCAGCCCTGAAAGCTCTTGCTGGTCCTCATCTCCCACTGGTAACCTCTCAAACGAACCACAAACACTTGGGCTCTGAACTTGTTTAGCCTACTAAAACTTCCAACGTACACAGCCTCTCCTGCTCAATCTGGCCAGAGCTCAACACCGGAATTGCGAACGTCCAGCGATTGCTCCTACACTAAAGGTGCCAGCCCTGAAAGCTCTTGCTGGTCCTCATCTCCCACTGGTAACCTCTCAAACGAACCACAAACACTTGGGCTCTGAACTTGTTTAGCCTAGTAAAACTTCCAACGTACACTCCCTCGCCTGCTCAATCTGTCCAAAATTCAACACCGAAATTGCGATCGTCCAGCGATTGCTCCTACACTAAAGGTGCCAGCCCTGAAAGCTCTTGCTGGTCCTCATCTCCCACTGGTAACCTCTCAAACGAACCACAAACACTTGGGCTCTGAACTTGTTTAGCCTACTAAAACTTCCAACGTACACTCCCTCGCCTGCTCAATCTGGCCAGAGCTCAACACCGAAATAGCGAACGTCCAGCGATTGCTCCTACACTAAAGGTGCCAGCCCTGAAAGCTCTTGCTGGTCCTCATCTCCCACTGGTAACCTCTCAAACGAACCACAAACACTTGGGCTCTGAACTTGTTTAGCCTACTAAAACTTCCAACGTACACTCCCTCGCCTGCTCAATCTGGCCAGAGCTCAACACCGAAATTGCGAACGTCCAGCCATTGCTCCTACACTAAAGGTGCCAGCCCTGAAAGCTCTTGCTGGTCCTCATCTCCCACTGGTAACCTCTCAAACGAACCACAAACACTTGGGCTCGGAACTTGTTTAGCCTACTAAAACTTCCAACGTACACTCCCTCGCCTGCTCAATCTGGCCAGAGCTCAACACTGGAATTGCGAAAGTCCAGGGATTGCTCCTACACTAAAGGTGCCAGCCCTGAAAGCTCTTGCTGGTCCTCATCTCCCACTGGTAACCTCTCAAACGAACCACAAACACTTGGGCTCTGAACTTGTTTAGCCTACTAAAACTTCCAACGTACACTCCCTCGCCTGCTCAATCTGGCCAGAGCGCAACACCAAAATTGCGATCGTCCAGCGATTGCTCCTACACTAAAGGTGCCAGCCCTGAAAGCTCTTGCTGGTCCTCATCTCCCACTGGTAACCTCTCAAACGAACCACAAACACTTGGGCTCTGAACTTGTTTAGCCTACTAAAACTTCCAACGTACACTCCCTCGCCTGCTCAATCTGGCCAGAGCTCAACACCGGAATTGCGAACGTCCAGCCATTGCTCCTACACTAAAGGTGCCAGCCCTGAAAGCTCTTGCTGGTCCTCATCTCCCACTGGTAACCTCTCAAACGAACCACAAACACTTGGGCTCTGAACTTGTTTAGCCTACTAAAACTTCCAACGTACACTCCCTCGCCTGCTCAATCTGGCCAGAGCTCAACACCGGAATTGCGAAAGTCCAGGGATTGCTCCTACACTAAAGGTGCCAGCCCTGAAAGCTCTTGCTGGTCCTCATCTCCCACTGGTAACCTCTCAAACGAACCACAAACACTTGGGCTCTGAACTTGTTTAGCCTACTAAAACTTCCAACGTACACAGCCTCTCCTGCTCAATCTGGCCAGAGCTCAACACCGGAATTGCGAACGTCCAGCGATTGCTCCTACACTAAAGGTGCCAGCCCTGAAAGCTCTTGCTGGTCCTCATCTCCCACTGGTAACCTCTCAAACGAACCACAAGCACTTGGGCTCTGAACTTGTTTAGCCTACTAAAACTTCCAACGTACACAGCCTCTCCTGCTCAATCTGGCCAGAGCTCAACACCGGAATTGCGAACGTCCAGCGATTGCTCCTACACTAAAGGTGCCAGCCCTGAAAGCTCTTGCTGGTCCTCATCTCCCACTGGTAACCTCTCAAACGAACCACAAACACTTGGGCTCGGAACTTGTTTAGCCTACTAAAACTTCCAACGTACACAGCCTCTCCTGCTCAATCTGGCCAAAATTCAACACCGAAATTGCGAACGTCCAGCGATTGCTCCTACACTAAAGGTGCCAGCCCTGAAAGCTCTTGCTGGTCCTCATCTCCCACTGGTAACCTCTCAAACGAACCACAAACACTTGGGCTCTGAACTTGTTTAGCCTACTAAAACTTCCAACGTACACAGCCTCTCCTGCTCAATCTGGCCAGAGCTCAACACCGGAATTGCGAACGTCCAGCGATTGCTCCTACACTAAAGGTGCCAGCCCTGAAAGCTCTTGCTGGTCCTCATCTCCCACTGGTAACCTCTCAAACGAACCACAAACACTTGGGCTCTGAACTTGTTTAGCCTAGTAAAACTTCCAACGTACACAGCCTCTCCTGCTCAATCTGGCCAAAATTCAACACCGAAATTGCGATCGTCCAGCGATTGCTCCTACACTAAAGGTGCCAGCCCTGAAAGCTCTTGCTGGTCCTCATCTCCCACTGGTAACCTCTCAAACGAACCACAAACACTTGGGCTCGGAACTTGTTTAGCCTACTAAAACTTCCAACGTACACTCCCTCGCCTGCTCAATCTGGCCAGAGCTCAACACCGAAATAGCGAACGTCCAGCGATTGCTCCTACACTAAAGGTGCCAGCCCTGAAAGCTCTTGCTGGTCCTCATCTCCCACTGGTAACCTCTCAAACGAACCACAAACACTTGGGCTCGGAACTTGTTTAGCCTACTAAAACTTCCAACGTACACTCCCTCGCCTGCTCAATCTGGCCAGAGCTCAACACCGAAATTGCGAACGTCCAGCGATTGCTCCTACACTAAAGGTGCCAGCCCTGAAAGCTCTTGCTGGTCCTCATCTCCCACTGGTAACCTCTCAAACGAACCACAAACACTTGGGCTCTGAACTTGTTTAGCCTACTAAAACTTCCAACGTACACTCCCTCGCCTGCTCAATCTGGCCAAAATTCAACACCGAAATTGCGAACGTCCAGCGATTGCTCCTACACTAAAGGTGCCAGCCCTGAAAGCTCTTGCTGGTCCTCATCTCCCACTGGTAACCTCTCAAACGAACCACAAGCACTTGGGCTCTGAACTTGTTTAGCCTACTAAAACTTCCAACGTACACAGCCTCTCCTGCTCAATCTGGCCAGAGCTCAACACCGGAATTGCGAACGTCCAGCGATTGCTCCTACACTAAAGGTGCCAGCCCTGAAAGCTCTTGCTGGTCCTCATCTCCCACTGGTAACCTCTCAAACGAACCACAAACACTTGGGCTCGGAACTTGTTTAGCCTACTAAAACTTCCAACGTACACAGCCTCTCCTGCTCAATCTGGCCAAAATTCAACACCGAAATTGCGAACGTCCAGCGATTGCTCCTACACTAAAGGTGCCAGCCCTGAAAGCTCTTGCTGGTCCTCATCTCCCACTGGTAACCTCTCAAACGAACCACAAACACTTGGGCTCTGAACTTGTTTAGCCTACTAAAACTTCCAACGTACACAGCCTCTCCTGCTCAATCTGGCCAGAGCTCAACACCGGAATTGCGAACGTCCAGCGATTGCTCCTACACTAAAGGTGCCAGCCCTGAAAGCTCTTGCTGGTCCTCATCTCCCACTGGTAACCTCTCAAACGAACCACAAACACTTGGGCTCTGAACTTGTTTAGCCTAGTAAAACTTCCAACGTACACTCCCTCGCCTGCTCAATCTGTCCAAAATTCAACACCGAAATTGCGATCGTCCAGCGATTGCTCCTACACTAAAGGTGCCAGCCCTGAAAGCTCTTGCTGGTCCTCATCTCCCACTGGTAACCTCTCAAACGAACCACAAACACTTGGGCTCTGAACTTGTTTAGCCTACTAAAACTTCCAACGTACACTCCCTCGCCTGCTCAATCTGGCCAGAGCTCAACACCGAAATAGCGAACGTCCAGCGATTGCTCCTACACTAAAGGTGCCAGCCCTGAAAGCTCTTGCTGGTCCTCATCTCCCACTGGTAACCTCTCAAACGAACCACAAACACTTGGGCTCTGAACTTGTTTAGCCTACTAAAACTTCCAACGTACACTCCCTCGCCTGCTCAATCTGGCCAGAGCTCAACACCGAAATTGCGAACGTCCAGCCATTGCTCCTACACTAAAGGTGCCAGCCCTGAAAGCTCTTGCTGGTCCTCATCTCCCACTGGTAACCTCTCAAACGAACCACAAACACTTGGGCTCTGAACTTGTTTAGCCTACTAAAACTTCCAACGTACACTCCCTCGCCTGCTCAATCTGGCCAGAGCTCAACACTGGAATTGCGAAAGTCCAGGGATTGCTCCTACACTAAAGGTGCCAGCCCTGAAAGCTCTTGCTGGTCCTCATCTCCCACTGGTAACCTCTCAAACGAACCACAAACACTTGGGCTCTGAACTTGTTTAGCCTACTAAAACTTCCAACGTACACTCCCTCGCCTGCTCAATCTGGCCAGAGCTCAACACCGAAATAGCGAACGTCCAGCGATTGCTCCTACACTAAAGGTGCCAGCCCTGAAAGCTCTTGCTGGTCCTCATCTCCCACTGGTAACCTCTCAAACGAACCACAAACACTTGGGCTCGGAACTTGTTTAGCCTACTAAAACTTCCAACGTACACAGCCTCTCCTGCTCAATCTGGCCAAAATTCAAGACCGGAATTGTGAACGTCCAGCCATTGCTCCTACACTAAAGGTGCCAGCCCTGAAAGCTCTTGCTGGTCCTCATCTCCCACTGGTAACCTCTCAAACGAACCACAAACACTTGGGCTCTGAACTTGTTTAGCCTACTAAAACTTCCAACGTACACAGCCTCTCCTGCTCAATCTGGCCAGAGCTCAACACCGGAATCGCGAACGTCCAGCGATTGCTCCTACACTAAAGGTGCCAGCCCTGAAAGCTCTTGCTGGTCCTCATCTCCCACTGGTAACCTCTCAAACGAACCACAAACACTTGGGCTCGGAACTTGTTTAGCCTACTAAAACTTCCAACGTACACAGCCTCTCCTGCTCAATCTGGCCAGAGCTCAACACCGGAATTGCGAACGTCCAGCGATTGCTCCTACACTAAAGGTGCCAGACCTGAAAGCTCTTGCTGGTCCTCATCTCCCACTGGTAACCTCTCAAACGAACCACAAACACTTGGGCTATGAACTTGTTTAGCCTACTAAAACTTCCAACGTACACAGCCTCTCCTGCTCAATCTGGCCAGAGCTCCAACACCGGAATCGCGAACGTCCAGCGATTGCTCCTACACTAAAGGTGCCAGCCCTGAAAGCTCTTGCTGGTCCTCATCTCCCACTGGTAACCTCTCAAACGAACCACAAACACTTGGGCTCTGAACTTGTTTAGCCTACTAAAACTTCCAGCGTACACTCCCTCGCCTGCTCAATCTGGCCAGAGCTCAACACCGGAATTGCGAAAGTCCAGGGATTGCTCCTACACTAAAGGTGCCAGCCCTGAAAGCTCTTGCTGGTCCTCATCTCCCACTGGTAACCTCTCAAACGAACCACAAACACTTGGGCTCTGAACTTGTTTAGCCTACTAAAACTTCCAACGTACACTCCCTCGCCTGCTCAATCTGGCCAGAGCGCAACACCAAAATTGCGATCGTCCAGCGATTGCTCCTACACTAAAGGTGCCAGCCCTGAAAGCTCTTGCTGGTCCTCATCTCCCACTGGTAACCTCTCAAACGAACCACAAACACTTGGGCTCTGAACTTGTTTAGCCTACTAAAACTTCCAACGTACACTCCCTCGCCTGCTCAATCTGGCCAGAGCTCAACACCGAAATTGCGAACGTCCAGCGATTGCTCCTACACTAAAGGTGCCAGCCCTGAAAGCTCTTGCTGGTCCTCATCTCCCACTGGTAACCTCTCAAACGAACCACAAACACTTGGGCTCTGAACTTGTTTAGCCTACTAAAACTTCCAACGTACACTCCCTCGCCTGCTCAATCTGGCCAGAGCTCAACACCGGAATTGCGAAAGTCCAGGGATTGCTCCTACACTAAAGGTGCCAGCCCTGAAAGCTCTTGCTGGTCCTCATCTCCCACTGGTAACCTCTCAAACGAACCACAAACACTTGGGCTCTGAACTTGTTTAGCCTACTAAAACTTCCAACGTACACTCCCTCGCCTGCTCAATCTGGCCAGAGCTCAACACCGGAATTGCGAACGTCCAGCGATTGCTCCTACACTAAAGGTGCCAGCCCTGAAAGCTCTTGCTGGTCCTCATCTCCCACTGGTAACCTCTCAAACGAACCACAAACACTTGGGCTCTGAACTTGTTTAGCCTACTAAAACTTCCAACATACCCTCCCTCGCCTGCTCAATCTGGCCAGAGCTCAACACCGAAATTGCGAACGTCCAGCGATTGCTCCTACACTAAAGGTGCCAGCCCTGAAAGCTCTTGCTGGTCCTCATCTCCCACTGGTAACCTCTCAAACGAACCACAAACACTTGGGCTCTGAACTTGTTTAGCCTACTAAAACTTCCAACGTACACAGCCTCTCCTGCTCAATCTGGCCAAAATTCAACACCGAAATTGCGAACGTCCAGGGATTGCTCCTACACTAAAGGTGCCAGCCCTGAAAGCTCTTGCTGGTCCTCATCTCCCACTGGTAACCTCTCAAACGAACCACAAACACTTGCGCTCTGAACTTGTTTAGCCTACTAAAACTTCCAACGTACACAGCGTCTCCTGCTCAATCTGGCCAAAATTCAACACCGGAATTGTGAACGTCCAGCCATTGCTCCTACACTAAAGGTGCCAGCCCTGAAAGCTCTTGCTGGTCCTCATCTCCCACTGGTAACCTCTCAAACGAACCACAAACACTTGGGCTCGGAACTTGTTTAGCCTACTAAAACTTCCAACGTACACAGCCTCTCCTGCTCAATCTGGCCAGAGCTCCAACACCGGAATCGCGAACGTCCAGCGATTGCTCCTACACTAAAGGTGCCATCCCTGAAAGCTCTTGCTGGTCCTCATCTCCCACTGGTAACCTCTCAAACGAACCACAAACACTTGGGCTCTGAACTTGTTTAGCCTACTAAAACTTCCAGCGTACACTCCCTCGCCTGCTCAATCTGGCCAGAGCTCAACACCGGAATTGCGAAAGTCCAGGGATTGCTCCTACACTAAAGGTGCCAGCCCTGAAAGCTCTTGCTGGTCCTCATCTCCCACTGGTAACCTCTCAAACGAACCACAAACACTTGGGCTCTGAACTTGTTTAGCCTACTAAAACTTCCAACGTACACTCCCTCGCCTGCTCAATCTGGCCAGAGCGCAACACCGAAATTGCGATCGTCCAGCGATTGCTCCTACACTAAAGGTGCCAGCCCTGAAAGCTCTTGCTGGTCCTCATCTCCCACTGGTAACCTCTCAAACGAACCACAAACACTTGGGCTCTGAACTTGTTTAGCCTACTAAAACTTCCAACGTACACTCCCTCGCCTGCTCAATCTGGCCAGAGCTCAACACCGGAATTGCGAACGTCCAGCGATTGCTCCTACACTAAAGGTGCCAGCCCTGAAAGCTCTTGCTGGTCCTCATCTCCCACTGGTAACCTCTCAAACGAACCACAAACACTTGGGCTCTGAACTTGTTTCGCCTACTAAAACTTCCAGCGTACACTCCCTCGCCTGCTCAATCTGGCCAGAGCTCAACACCGGAATTGCGAACGTCCAGCCATTGCTCCTACACTAAAGGTGCCAGCCCTGAAAGCTCTTGCTGGTCCTCATCTCCCACTGGTAACCTCTCAAACGAACCACAAACACTTGGGCTCTGAACTTGTTTAGCCTACTAAAACTTCCAACGTACACTCCCTCGCCTGCTCAATCTGGCCAGAGCGCAACACCGAAATTGCGATCGTCCAGCGATTGCTCCTACACTAAAGGTGCCAGCCCTGAAAGCTCTTGCTGGTCCTCATCTCCCACTGGTAACCTCTCAAACGAACCACAAACACTTGGGCTCTGAACTTGTTTAGCCTACTAAAACTTCCAACGTACACTCCCTCGCCTGCTCAATCTGGCCAGAGCTCAACACCGGAATTGCGAACGTCCAGCCATTGCTCCTACACTAAAGGTGCCAGCCCTGAAAGCTCTTGCTGGTCCTCATCTCCCACTGGTAACCTCTCAAACGAACCACAAACACTTGGGCTCTGAACTTGTTTAGCCTACTAAAACTTCCAACGTACACTCCCTCGCCTGCTCAATCTGGCCAGAGCTCAACACCGGAATTTCGAACGTCCAGGGATTGCTCCTACACTAAAGGTGCCAGCCCTGAAAGCTCTTGCTGGTCCTCATCTCCCACTGGTAACCTCTCAAACGAACCACAAACACTTGGGCTCTGAACTTGTTTAGCCTACTAAAACTTCCAACGTACACAGCCTCTCCTGCTCAATCTGGCCAGAGCTCAACACCGGAATTGCGAACGTCCAGCGATTGCTCCTACACTAAAGGTGCCAGCCCTGAAAGCTCTTGCTGGTCCTCATCTCCCACTGGTAACCTCTCAAACGAACCACAAACACTTGGGCTCGGAACTTGTTTAGCCTACTAAAACTTCCAACGAACACAGCCTCTCCTGTTCAATCTGGCCAGAGCTCCAACACCAGAATCGCGAACGTCCAGCGATTGCTCCTACACTAAAGGTGCCAGCCCTGAAAGCTCTTGCTGGTCCTCATCTCCCACTGGGAACCTCTCAAACGAACCACAAACACTTGGGCTCTGAACTTGTTTAGCCTACTAAAACTTCCAGCGTACACTCCCTCGCCTGCTCAATCTGGCCAGAGCTCAACACCGGAATTGCGAAAGTCCAGGGATTGCTCCTACACTAAAGGTGCCAGCCCTGAAAGCTCTTGCTGGTCCTCATCTCCCACTGGTAACCTCTCAAACGAACCACAAACACTTGGGCTCTGAACTTGTTTAGCCTACTAAAACTTCCAACGTACACTCCCTCGCCTGCTCAATCTGGCCAGAGCGCAACACCGAAATTGCGATCGTCCAGCGATTGCTCCTACACTAAAGGTGCCAGCCCTGAAAGCTCTTGCTGGTCCTCATCTCCCACTGGTAACCTCTCAAACGAACCACAAACACTTGGGCTCTGAACTTGTTTAGCCTACTAAAACTTCCAACGTACACTCCCTCGCCTGCTCAATCTGGCCAGAGCTCAACACCGGAATTGCGAACGTCCAGCGATTGCTCCTACACTAAAGGTGCCAGCCCTGAAAGCTCTTGCTGGTCCTCATCTCCCACTGGTAACCTCTCAAACGAACCACAAACACTTGGGCTCTGAACTTGTTTAGCCTACTAAAACTTCCAACGTACATAGCCTCTCCTGCTCAATCTGGCCAGAGCTCAACACCGAAATAGCGAACGTCCAGCGATTGCTCCTACACTAAAGGTGCCAGCCCTGAAAGCTCTTGCTGGTCCTCATCTCCCACTGGTAACCTCTCAAACGAACCACAAACACTTGGGCTCTGAACTTGTTTAGCCTACTAAAACTTCCAACGTACATAGCCTCTCCTGCTCAATCTGGCCAGAGCTCAACACCGAAATTGCGAACGTCCAGCAATTGCTCCTACACTAAAGGTGCCAGCGCTGAAAGCTCTTGCTGGTCCTCATCTCCCACTGGTAACCTCTCAAACGAACCACAAACACTTGGGCTCTGAACTTGTTTAGCCTACTAAAACTTCCAACGTACACAGCCTCTCCTGCTCAATCTGGCCAAAATTCAACACCGAAATTGCGAACGTCCAGGGATTGCTCCTACACTAAAGGTGCCAGCCCTGAAAGCTCTTGCTGGTCCTCATCTCCCACTGGTAACCTCTCAAACGAACCACAAACACTTGGGCTCTGAACTTGTTTAGCCTACTAAAACTTCCAACGTACACAGCCTCTCCTGCTCAATCTGGCCAGAGCTCAACACCGGAATTGCGAACGTCCAGCGATTGCTCCTACACTAAAGGTGCCAGCCCTGAAAGCTCTTGCTGGTCCTCATCTCCCACTGGTAACCTCTCAAACGAACCACAAACACTTGGGCTCGGAACTTGTTTAGCCTACTAAAACTTCCAACGTACACAGCCTCTCCTGCTCAATCTGGCCAGAGCTCCAACACCGGAATCGCGAACGTCCAGCGATTGCTCCTACACTAAAGGTGCCAGCCCTGAAAGCTCTTGCTGGTCCTCATCTCCCACTGGTAACCTCTCAAACGAACCACAAACACTTGGGCTCTGAACTTGTTTAGCCTACTAAAACTTCCAGCGTACACTCCCTCGCCTGCTCAATCTGGCCAGAGCTCAACACCGGAATTGCGAAAGTCCAGGGATTGCTCCTACACTAAAGGTGCCAGCCCTGAAAGCTCTTGCTGGTCCTCATCTCCCACTGGTAACCTCTCAAACGAACCACAAACACTTGGGCTCGGAACTTGTTTAGCCTACTAAAACTTCCAACGTACACTCCCTCGCCTGCTCAATCTGGCCAGAGCGCAACACCGAAATTGCGATCGTCCAGCGATTGCTCCTACACTAAAGGTGCCAGCCCTGAAAGCTCTTGCTGGTCCTCATCTCCCACTGGTAACCTCTCAAACGAACCACAAACACTTGGGCTCTGAACTTGTTTAGCCTACTAAAACTTCCAACGTACACTCCCTCGCCTGCTCAATCTGGCCAGAGCTCAACACCGGAATTGCGAACGTCCAGCGATTGCTCCTACACTAAAGGTGCCAGCCCTGAAAGCTCTTGCTGGTCCTCATCTCCCACTGGTAACCTCTCAAACGAACCACAAACACTTGGGCTCTGAACTTGTTTAGCCTACTAAAACTTCCAACGTACACTCCCTCGCCTGCTCAATCTGGCCAGAGCTCAACACCGAAATAGCGAACGTCCAGCGATTGCTCCTACACTAAAGGTGCCAGCCCTGAAAGCTCTTGCTGGTCCTCATCTCCCACTGGTAACCTCTCAAACGAACCACAAACACTTGGGCTCTGAACTTGTTTAGCCTACTAAAACTTCCAACGTACACTCCCTCGCCTGCTCAATCTGGCCAGAGCTCAACACCGAAATTGCGAACGTCCAGCGATTGCTCCTACACTAAAGGTGCCAGCCCTGAAAGCTCTTGCTGGTCCTCATCTCCCACTGGTAACCTCTCAAACGAACCACAAACACTTGGGCTCGGAACTTGTTTAGCCTACTAAAACTTCCAACGTACACAGCCTCTCCTGCTCAATCTGGCCAAAATTCAACACCGAAATTGCGAACGTCCAGGGATTGCTCCTACACTAAAGGTGCCAGCCCTGAAAGCTCTTGCTGGTCCTCATCTCCCACTGGTAACCTCTCAAACGAACCACAAACACTTGGGCTCTGAACTTGTTTAGCCTACTAAAACTTCCAACATACCCTCCCTCGCCTGCTCAATCTGGCCAGAGCTCAACACCGAAATTGCGAACGTCCAGCGATTGCTCCTACACTAAAGGTGCCAGCCCTGAAAGCTCTTGCTGGTCCTCATCTCCCACTGGTAACCTCTCAAACGAACCACAAACACTTGGGCTCTGAACTTGTTTAGCCTACTAAAACTTCCAACGTACACTCCCTCGCCTGCTCAATCTGGCCAGAGCTCAACACCGAAATAGCGAACGTCCAGCGATTGCTCCTACACTAAAGGTGCCAGCCCTGAAAGCTCTTGCTGGTCCTCATCTCCCACTGGTAACCTCTCAAACGAACCACAAACACTTGGGCTCGGAACTTGTTTAGCCTACTAAAACTTCCAACGTACACTCCCTCGCCTGCTCAATCTGGCCAGAGCTCAACACCGAAATAGCGAACGTCCAGCGATTGCTCCTACACTAAAGGTGCCAGCCCTGAAAGCTCTTGCTGGTCCTCATCTCCCACTGGTAACCTCTCAAACGAACCACAAACACTTGGGCTCGGAACTTGTTTAGCCTACTAAAACTTCCAACGTACACTCCCTCGCCTGCTCAATCTGGCCAGAGCTCAACACCGAAATTGCGAACGTCCAGCGATTGCTCCTACACTAAAGGTGCCAGCCCTGAAAGCTCTTGCTGGTCCTCATCTCCCACTGGTAACCTCTCAAACGAACCACAAACACTTGGGCTCGGAACTTGTTTAGCCTACTAAAACTTCCAACGTACACAGCCTCTCCTGCTCAATCTGGCCAAAATTCAACACCGAAATTGCGAACGTCCAGGGATTGCTCCTACACTAAAGGTGCCAGCCCTGAAAGCTCTTGCTGGTCCTCATCTCCCACTGGTAACCTCTCAAACGAACCACAAACACTTGGGCTCTGAACTTGTTTAGCCTACTAAAACTTCCAACATACCCTCCCTCGCCTGCTCAATCTGGCCAGAGCTCAACACCGAAATTGCGAACGTCCAGCGATTGCTCCTACACTAAAGGTGCCAGCCCTGAAAGCTCTTGCTGGTCCTCATCTCCCACTGGTAACCTCTCAAACGAACCACAAACACTTGGGCTCTGAACTTGTTTAGCCTACTAAAACTTCCAACGTACACAGCCTCTCCTGCTCAATCTGGCCAAAATTCAACACCGGAATCGCGAACGTCCAGGGATTGCTCCTACACTAAAGGTGCCAGCCCTGAAAGCTCTTGCTGGTCCTCATCTCCCACTGGTAACCTCTCAAACGAACCACAAACACTTGGGCTCTGAACTTGTTTAGCCTACTAAAACTTCCAACGTACACAGCCTCGCCTGCTCAATCTGGCCAGAGCTCAACACCGGAATTGCGAAAGTCCAGGGATTGCTCCTACACTAAAGGTGCCAGCCCTGAAAGCTCTTGCTGGTCCTCATCTCCCACTGGTAACCTCTCAAACGAACCACAAACACTTGGGCTCGGAACTTGTTTAGCCTACTAAAACTTCCAACGTACACAGCCTCTCCTGCTCAATCTGGCCAGAGCTCCAACACCGGAATCGCGAACGTCCAGCGATTGCTCCTACACTAAAGGTGCCAGCCCTGAAAGCTCTTGCTGGTCCTCATCTCCCACTGGTAACCTCTCAAACGAACCACAAACACTTGGGCTCTGAACTTGTTTAGCCTACTAAAACTTCCAGCGTACACTCCCTCGCCTGCTCAATCTGGCCAGAGCTCAACACCGGAATTGCGAAAGTCCAGGGATTGCTCCTACACTAAAGGTGCCAGCCCTGAAAGCTCTTGCTGGTCCTCATCTCCCACTGGTAACCTCTCAAACGAACCACAAACACTTGGGCTCTGAACTTGTTTAGCCTACTAAAACTTCCAACGTACACTCCCTCGCCTGCTCAATCTGGCCAGAGCGCAACACCGAAATTGCGATCGTCCAGCCATTGCTCCTACACTAAAGGTGCCAGCCCTGAAAGCTCTTGCTGGTCCTCATCTCCCACTGGTAACCTCTCAAACGAACCACAAACACTTGGGCTCTGAACTTGTTTAGCCTACTAAAACTTCCAACGTACACTCCCTCGCCTGCTCAATCTGGCCAGAGCTCAACACCGAAATTGCGAACGTCCAGCGATTGCTCCTACACTAAAGGTGCCAGCCCTGAAAGCTCTTGCTGGTCCTCATCTCCCACTGGTAACCTCTCAAACGAACCACAAACACTTGGGCTCTGAACTTGTTTAGCCTACTAAAACTTCCAACATACCCTCCCTCGCCTGCTCAATCTGGCCAGAGCTCAACACCGGAATTGCAAACGTCCAGTCATTGCTCCTACACTAAAGGTGCCAGCCCTGAAAGCTCTTGCTGGTCCTCATCTCCCACTGGTAACCTCTCAAACGAACCACAAACACTTGGGCTCTGAACTTGTTTAGCCTACTAAAACTTCCAACGTACACAGCCTCTCCTGCTCAATCTGGCCAAAATTCAACACCGAAATTGCGAACGTCCAGGGATTGCTCCTACACTAAAGGTGCCAGCCCTGAAAGCTCTTGCTGGTCCTCATCTCCCACTGGTAACCTCTCAAACGAACCACAAACACTTGGGCTCTGAACTTGTTTAGCCTACTAAAACTTCCAACGTACACTCCCTCGCCTGCTCAATCTGGCCAGAGCTCAACACCGGAATTGCGAACGTCCAGCGATTGCTCCTACACTAAAGGTGCCAGCCCTGAAAGCTCTTGCTGGTCCTCATCTCCCACTGGTAACCTCTCAAACGAACCACAAACACTTGGGCTCTGAACTTGTTTAGCCTACTAAAACTTCCAACGTACACTCCCTCGCCTGCTCAATCTGGCCAGAGCTCAACACCGGAATTGCGAACATCCAGGGATTGCTCCTACACTAAAGGTGCCAGCCCTGAAAGCTCTTGCTGGTCCTCATCTCCCACTGGTAACCTCTCAAACGAACCACAAACACTTGGGCTCTGAACTTGTTTAGCCTACTAAAACTTCCAACGTACACAGCCTATCCTGCTCAATCTGGCCAAAATTCAACACCGCAATTGTGAACGTCCAGCCATTGCTCCTACACTAAAGGTGCCAGCCCTGAAAGCTCTTGCTGGTCCTCATCTCCCACTGGTAACCTCTCAAATGAACCACAAACACTTGGGCTCGGAACTTGTTTAGCCTACTAAAACTTCCAACGTACACAGCCTATCCTGCTCAATCTGGCCAAAATTCAACACCGCAATTGTGAACGTCCAGCCATTGCTCCTACACTAAAGGTGCCAGCCCTGAAAGCTCTTGCTGGTCCTCATCTCCCACTGGTAACCTCTCAAACGAACCACAAACACTTGGGCTCTGAACTTGTTTAGCCTACTAAAACTTCCAACATACCCTCCCTCGCCTGCTCAATCTGGCCAGAGCTCAACACCGAAATTGCGAACGTCCAGCGATTGCTCCTACACTAAAGGTGCCAGCCCTGAAAGCTCTTGCTGGTCCTCATCTCCCACTGGTAACCTCTCAAACGAACCACAAACACTTGGGCTCGGAACTTGTTTAGCCTACTAAAACTTCCAACGTACACAGCCTCTCCTGCTCAATCTGGCCAAAATTCAACACCGAAATTGCGAACGTCCAGGGATTGCTCCTACACTAAAGGTGCCAGCCCTGAAAGCTCTTGCTGGTCCTCATCTCCCACTGGTAACCTCTCAAACGAACCACAAACACTTGGGCTCTGAACTTGTTTAGCCTACTAAAACTTCCAGCGTACACTCCCTCGCCTGCTCAATCTGGCCAGAGCTCAACACCGGAATTGCGAAAGTCCAGGGATTGCTCCTACACTAAAGGTGCCAGCCCTGAAAGCTCTTGCTGGTCCTCATCTCCCACTGGTAACCTCTCAAACGAACCACAAACACTTGGGCTCGGAACTTGTTTAGCCTACTAAAACTTCCAACGTACACAGCCTCTCCTGCTCAATCTGGCCAGAGCTCCAACACCGGAATCGCGAACGTCCAGCGATTGCTCCTACACTAAAGGTGCCAGCCCTGAAAGCTCTTGCTGGTCCTCATCTCCCACTGGTAACCTCTCAAACGAACCACAAACACTTGGGCTCTGAACTTGTTTAGCCTACTAAAACTTCCAGCGTACACTCCCTCGCCTGCTCAATCTGGCCAGAGCTCAACACCGGAATTGCGAAAGTCCAGGGATTGCTCCTACACTAAAGGTGCCAGCCCTGAAAGCTCTTGCTGGTCCTCATCTCCCACTGGTAACCTCTCAAACGAACCACAAACACTTGGGCTCTGAACTTGTTTAGCCTACTAAAACTTCCAACGTACACTCCCTCGCCTGCTCAATCTGGCCAGAGCGCAACACCGAAATTGCGATCGTCCAGCGATTGCTCCTACACTAAAGGTGCCAGCCCTGAAAGCTCTTGCTGGTCCTCATCTCCCACTGGTAACCTCTCAAACGAACCACAAACACTTGGGCTCTGAACTTGTTTAGCCTACTAAAACTTCCAACGTACACTCCCTCGCCTGCTCAATCTGGCCAGAGCTCAACACCGGAATTGCGAACGTCCAGCGATTGCTCCTACACTAAAGGTGCCAGCCCTGAAAGCTCTTGCTGGTCCTCATCTCCCACTGGTAACCTCTCAAACGAACCACAAACACTTGGGCTCTGAACTTGTTTAGCCTACTAAAACTTCCAACGTACACTCCCTCGCCTGCTCAATCTGGCCAGAGCTCAACACCGAAATAGCGAACGTCCAGCGATTGCTCCTACACTAAAGGTGCCAGCCCTGAAAGCTCTTGCTGGTCCTCATCTCCCACTGGTAACCTCTCAAACGAACCACAAACACTTGGGCTCTGAACTTGTTTAGCCTACTAAAACTTCCAACATACCCTCCCTCGCCTGCTCAATCTGGCCAGAGCTCAACACCGGAATTGCAAACGTCCAGTCATTGCTCCTACACTAAAGGTGCCAGCCCTGAAAGCTCTTGCTGGTCCTCATCTCCCACTGGTAACCTCTCAAACGAACCACAAACACTTGGGCTCTGAACTTGTTTAGCCTACTAAAACTTCCAACGTACACAGCCTCTCCTGCTCAATCTGGCCAAAATTCAACACCGAAATTGCGAACGTCCAGGGATTGCTCCTACACTAAAGGTGCCAGCCCTGAAAGCTCTTGCTGGTCCTCATCTCCCACTGGTAACCTCTCAAACGAACCACAAACACTTGGGCTCTGAACTTGTTTAGCCTACTAAAACTTCCAACGTACACTCCCTCGCCTGCTCAATCTGGCCAGAGCTCAACACCGGAATTGCGAACATCCAGGGATTGCTCCTACACTAAAGGTGCCAGCCCTGAAAGCTCTTGCTGGTCCTCATCTCCCACTGGTAACCTCTCAAACGAACCACAAACACTTGGGCTCTGAACTTGTTTAGCCTACTAAAACTTCCAACGTACACAGCCTATCCTGCTCAATCTGGCCAAAATTCAACACCGCAATTGTGAACGTCCAGCCATTGCTCCTACACTAAAGGTGCCAGCCCTGAAAGCTCTTGCTGGTCCTCATCTCCCACTGGTAACCTCTCAAATGAACCACAAACACTTGGGCTCGGAACTTGTTTAGCCTACTAAAACTTCCAACGTACACAGCCTCTCCTGCTCAATCTGGCCAAAATTCAACACCGAAATTGCGAACGTCCAGCGATTGCTCCTACACTAAAGGTGCCAGCCCTGAAAGCTATTGCTGGTCCTCATCTCCCACTGGTAACCTCTCAAACGAACCACAAACACTTGGGCTCTGAACTTGTTTAGCCTACTAAAACTTCCAACGTACACAGCCTCTCCTGCTCAATCTGGCCAGAATTCAACTCCGAAATTGCGGACGTCCAGCGATTGCTCCTACACTAAAGGTGCCAGCCCTGAAAGCTCTTGCTGGTCCTCATCTCCCACTGGTAACCTCTCACACGAACCACAAACACTTGGGCTCGGAACTTGTTTAGCCTACTAAAACTCCCAACGTACACTCCCTCGCCTGCTCAACCTGGCTAAAAATCAACACCGGAATTGCGAACGTCCAGCGATTGCTCCTACACTAAAGGTGCCAGCCCTGAAAGCTCTTGCTGGTCCTCATCTCCCACTGGTAACCTCTCAAACGAACCACAAGCACTTGGGCTCTGAACTTGTTTAGCCTACTAAAACTTCCAACGTACACTCCCTCGCCTGCTCAATCTGGCCAGAGCTCAACACCGAAATTGCGAACGTCCAGCGATTGCTCCTACACTAAAGGTGCCAGCCCTGAAAGCTCTTGCTGGTCCTCATCTCCCACTGGTAACCTCTCAAACGAACCACAAACACTTGGGCTCGGAACTTGTTTAGCCTAGTAAAACTTCCAACGTACACTCCCTCGCCTGCTCAATCTGGCCAGAGCTCAACACCGAAATAGCGAACGTCCAGCGATTGCTCCTACACTAAAGGTGCCAGCCCTGAAAGCTCTTGCTGGTCCTCATCTCCCACTGGTAACCTCTCAAACGAACCACAAACACTTGGGCTCGGAACTTGTTTAGCCTACTAAAACTTCCAACGTACACTCCCTCGCCTGCTCAATCTGGCCAGAGCTCAACACCGAAATCGCGAACGTCCAGCGATTGCTCCTACGCTAAAGGTGCCAGCCCTGAAAGCTCTTGCTGGTCCTCATCTCCCACTGGTAACCTCTCAAACGAACCACAAACACTTGGGCTCTGAACTTGTTTAGCCTACTAAAACTTCCAACGTACACTCCCTCGCCTGCTCAATCTGGCCAGAGCGCAACACCGGAATTGCGAACGTCCAGCCATTGCTCCTACACTAAAGGTGCCAGCCCTGAAAGCTCTTGCTGGTCCTCATCTCCCACTGGTAACCTCTCAAACGAACCACAAACACTTGGGCTCTGAACTTGTTTAGCCTACTAAAACTTCCAACGTACACTCCCTCGCCTGCTCAATCTGGCCAGAGCTCAACACCGAAATAGCGAACGTCCAGCGATTGCTCCTACACTAAAGGTGCCAGCCCTGAAAGCTCTTGCTGGTCCTCATCTCCCACTGGTAACCTCTCAAACGAACCACAAACACTTGGGCTCTGAACTTGTTTAGCCTACTAAAACTTCCAACGTACACTCCCTCGCCTGCTCAATCTGGCCAGAGCGCAACACCGGAATTGCGAACGTCCAGCCATTGCTCCTACACTAAAGGTGCCAGCCCTGAAAGCTCTTGCTGGTCCTCATCTCCCACTGGTAACCTCTCAAACGAACCACAAACACTTGGGCTCTGAACTTGTTTAGCCTACTAAAACTTCCAACGTACACAGCCTCTCCTGCTCAATTTGGCGAGAGCTCAACACCGAAATAGCGAACGTCCAGCGATTGCTCCTACACTAAAGGTGCCAGCCCTGAAAGCTCTTGCTGGTCCTCATCTCCCACTGGTAACCTCTCAAACGAACCACAAACACTTGGGCTCTGAACTTGTTTAGCCTACTAAAACTTCCAACGTACACAGCCTCTCCTGCTCAATCTGGCCAAAATTCAACACCAAAATTGCGAACGTCCAGCGATTGCTCCTACACTAAAGGTGACAGCCCTGAAAGCTCTTGCTGGTCCTCATCTCCCACTGGTAACCTCTCAAACGAACCACAAACACTTGGGCTCTGAACTTGTTTAGCCTACTAAAACTTCCAACGTACACTCCCTCGCCTGCTCAATCTGGCCAGAGCTCAACACCGAAATTGCGAACGTCCAGCGATTGCTCCTACACTAAAGGTGCCAGCCCTGAAAGCTCTTGCTGGTCCTCATCTCCCAA